>NC_080178.1:77177354-77244854 GCF_950295315.1 Erinaceus europaeus | reverse complement strand
TGTGGGGGCTCACTTCTGGGCTCTCAATTCTATTCCACTGGTCAGTGTGTCTATTCATGTTCCAATACCACGCAGTTTGATGACAATGGCCCTATAATACAATTTGAGATCAGGAAGTGTGATGCCTCCAGTTCTGTTCTTTCTTCTCAAGATTGTTTTCAAAAGCCTTACTTTAAAAAGCCTAAATACAATGGCTCTGGATCAAGATTTCCTGGGTTCAAATTCAGCCCCTCATGTGTGACTGAGTGCAACGTACATCACCCTCTGTGCCTTGGTTTCCTTGTTAATGAGATGAAAATGGTACTGTTGTCATCTTCACACAGATTCTGTAAGAATTAAGTGAACTAAGTTCCTAGAGAAGAACCTGCCATAAAGAACAGTCTCTGAAATGTTTCCCACCATTGCTGCTTCTCATTCTTGAATTCCTGTTCCCTCATCAGTAACATGAGGGTTTGTTTGATGCTGTCATGATTCCGTTGTGACTTCCCTGGACAGACAACCTCACCAATGTGTCCTGGAACCCCACCTCCCCAGAGTCCTGCCCCACTAGAGAAAGAGAGAAACAAGCTGGGGAGATGGATCCACCTGCCAACACTCATGTCCAGTGGAGAAGCAATTACATTACCCAGACCTCCCACCTTCTGCACCCCAAAAAGAATTTAGGCCCTTATTCCCAGAGTGGGAGAAATGTTAGGGGAAGATGACCAGAGGGCTCTGAACTCCAACTCCACCATGATCCAGAGAGAGAGGAGGAAAAGTGGAGGGGTACTAGGATGTAGTAATTGGTGTAGGTGTGACTTGGAAAGGAAGAGAAGATGGGAGCATAAAAAGGGCAAATATATACAAATATAGATAGATAGTTTTAGAAATAATAGTTAACCCATATCTGCATCCTTAAGAGAACTACTGTAGCTTACAATGGAGGAATTGGGGATCCAGAATTCTGGTGGTGGGAATGGTGTGGAGTTGAACCTGTTATCTTGTAATTTTATTTTATTTTATTTGCCTCCAGGGTTATTGCTGGGGCTCAGTGCCTGCACTGTGAAGCCACTGCTCCTGGAGGCCATTTTTTCCCTTTTGTTGCCCTTGTTGTTCATCATTGATGTAATTATGATTATTGTTGTTGTCATTGATGTTGGATAGGACAGAGAGAAAGGAAGAGAGGATGGGAAGACAGAGAGGAGGAGAGAAAGACAGACACCTGCAGATCTGCTTCACTGCTTGTGAAGCAACCCCCTGCAGTGGGGACCCACGCAAGGACCCCAGTTCGAGCCCCAGCGATAATCCTGGAGACAAAAAAAAAATTCATAGGACAAGTACTCAGCCTTTAATGTAGCCTCTGAAGTCTTTGACTTTGAAGAAGTCACCTAACTTCACTGAGCCTTAGATTCATTTGCAAAGGTATGAGAATAAGGATGTGAGTTGGCATATGTTGGCTGTGAGACGATGTGCCTACAGCGGTATGAGGTCTGTGCCCGTCATTGTACTTATTAGGACCAAAAAAATACCAGTTTGAAGGACTGATAATCCTCTTTCCTCCCATCTTCTATAAATATACTTTGGTTTTATTGGATAGGAGAGCAATTGAAAGAAGAGGTAACTGTGTTAGATTGTAGCTCCAGTGGAATGAAGACCAGCAAATTGGAGATGGACGGGGAGAAGTAAGGTCAGGAATCTGGTACAGTATTTGGATTTTAAGGAGACAACAGAGTTCTATTTGAACAGCTACCATTTAGAGTGGACTTCATGAAGAGAAGGCAAGGTACAAAGAGACTTTTAGTACGTTTCATTTCCCTTTAAAGATTGACTTCAGGGGGTCAGGTGGTGGTGCACCTTATTAAGCAAGCATAGTCAGAGTGCAAGAACCCACACTAGGATTTGGGTTCAAGCCCCCAGCCTCCCACCTGTGGGGCAGGGGAGTCGCTTCACAAGCGGTGAAGCAGGTCGGCAGGTGTCTCTCTTTCTCTCTCCCTGTCTCTCCCACCCTTCTCAATTCCTCTCTGTTCTATCCAATAAAATGGGGGGGGGGGGGATGGCTGCCAGGAGCAGTGGATTCATACCAACTCCCAGAGATAACTGTGGAAGCAAATTATAAATAAGTAAAAAAAAAAAAAAAAAGGGGTCAATTTGATTACCTTTCTGTGAGAGAGCACAACTCAACTTTGGTGTATGAGGTGCTGGGGATGAAATCTGGGGTCTCATGCATTAAATTTCTCTGCTTCCCACTGAGCTATATTCCTAGCCTCTTTTTTTTTTAATTTACAAAAAAGGAACACTGACAAAACCATAGGATAAGAGGGGTAGAACTCCACACAATTCCCATCACCAGAACCCACCCCCTCCCCTGATAGCTTTCCTATTCTTTATCCCTCCGGGAGTATGGACCCAGGGGCATTGTGGGTTGCAGACGGTGGAAGGTCTGGCTTCTGTCATTGCTTCCCCGCTGAACGTGGGCGTTGACGGGTTGATCCATACTCCCAGCTATTCCCAGCCTCTTAAGTGTGATTTCTAAAAAGAAAAAAAAAATCATCAAGAGTGAACTGTCTAGCAGGATACTTTGCAGGACATCCTGTGGTATGGTTTATCCTCTGCTTCCTTCCCAAGAAATATTCCGTAAAGATCTACAGTTCTTTGCAAGGTTTCCTGGCACCAGAGAGTGTGTGTGTGTGTGTGTGTGTGTGTGTGTGTGTGTGTGTGTGTGTGTGTGTTCTTACTGCACAAGTGTGTCCTTCAAGGCTTATGGAACATGTGTTAGTAGGTGGACACTCGTAGTTAAGAGAAGATAAACTGGAG
Source organism: Erinaceus europaeus (assembly GCF_950295315.1). Lineage (NCBI taxonomy): Eukaryota > Metazoa > Chordata > Mammalia > Eulipotyphla > Erinaceidae > Erinaceus > Erinaceus europaeus. The sequence goes on along the minus strand of NC_080178.1, from coordinate 77,242,061 downwards.
GTGAGGGTGGGAGAGGAGTTCGCGATTCTCAGTCACCGATACTTGAAAGAGAAATTAGCTCACCCTTTGAAAGCTAGGATTTGAGTAATACAAGACTGCTCATCTGCCTTCTGTGAAATCTTCAAGTCCAGAGTGCAGTAGGACAGGCAGCCGCAGTGATCAGTGGTGACTGTTCCTTACTGACTCTGGGACACGCTGCCTTTGATGGAAGAAGGCAGAACCCGCCTCTCAGCTACAGTTGCCAAACTCTGCAACCCTGTTGTTGTTTGTTGTTTTGTTGTTGTTTGTTTGTTTTGGGGTGGTGGTTTTTGTTTTTTTTTCTGAGAGTCTGTTTAAAATGTAGCAAAATTGTATTCAAATCTTAGAGATTATTCAACTCACCGAGATCTATTTTTATACAACGGAGCCAGAATATTGCAAACAGAAGGCTAATTTAAATGGAGAAGAATTGATAAATTGCATAATCCAAAGGACCATCCAGCAATATATATAGATATCAAAATTGTACTCCCTCTGTCACTGTGGACAGACACCTGGTCTGTATCATCTTAACCATTTAGCACACATTGCAGGATACTTAGCACAGTCACATTCTGTGTGGGGATTTTTTTTTAATGCTTTGGCATAGTAATTCTGTGCCCCAAAATTGTCTTTCAGCATTACTCTCACATAAAAATGTAGGAGAAAGAATATTTATTACCACCCCAAAAAGAATTCTGGTCCGTAATCCCACAGGGATAAAGAATAGGAAAGCAGCATCCCTGGACTTGGTGATATGTGCATTTAACCAGGTGTGCCACAGCCCAACCTCCCAGCAATTATTTTTGACCTTTTTTTATTTTAAATAATTTTATTTATTTTCCCTTTTGTTGCCCTTGCTGTTTTTATTGTTGTTGTAGTTATTATTGTTGTTGTTACTGATGTCATTGTTGTTAGATAGGACAGAGAGAAATGGAGAGAGGAGCGGAAGAAAAACACAGACACCTGCAGACCTGCTTCACCACCTGTGAAGCGACTGCCCTGCAGGTGGGGAGCCGGGGGCTCGAACCAGGATCCTTATGTTTTGCGTCATGTGCAATTAACCCACTGCACTACTGCCCGACTCCCGTTTCTGACCTTTTTAAAGCTTGTCATTCTTACCAACAGGAGGTGGTATCTCGTTGGCTTGATTTGCATTTATCTCATCGCCAGAATTGGAGCAGTTTTATAGACTTACAATCACCTTAACATCTTTTTGGGTGGAGAGAGACTTTCTGATCCTTACCCCATTGTTAGTGGGGATTTGTCTTTACCGAGTTTTTGGAAGCTTTTTTTTTTTTTTTGGTGCCTTATATTCTTTTCTCGGGGTACTTTTTTCTTTTTTCCTTTCTTTTATTTTTTTTATTTATAAAAAGGAAACACTGACAAAACCATAGGATAAGAGGGGTACAATTCCACACAATTCCCACCACCAGCTCTCCAAATCCCATCCCCTCCCGATAGCTTTCCTATTCTTTATCCCTCTGGGAGTATGGACCCAGTGTCGTTGTGGGATGCAGAAGGTGGAAGGTCTGGCTTCTGTAATTGCTTCCCCGCTGAACATGGGCGTTGACAGGTGGATCCATACTCCCAGCCTGCCGCTCTCTTTCCCTAGTGGGGCTAGGCTCTGGGGAAGTGGAGCTCCAGGACACATGGGAGTAGGTTGCCCCTATAGGTGGGGAGCTGGGGGCTCGAACTGGGATCCTTATGCCGGTCCTTGCGATTTGCGCCACCTGCGCTTAACCCGCTGCAGTACCGCCCAACACCCTGATGGCAAAATTTTTATCTTACACTATAGCTGAATGATATCCTGCATATATATTACATTTCCTTTCTTTTTTAAGTTTCTTTTTTATTTATATATTGGCTAAAGACAGGCATAAATTGAGAGGAGGGGAATCAGAGAGGGAGAGAGAGACACCTGCAGTCCTGCTTCACCACTCGCAAAGCTTCCCCCTGCAGGTAGGGGGCTTGAACCCAGGTCCTTGCGTATTGTAACGTGCGCTCAACCAGATGCGTCACCACCAGGCCTCTGTACTACACTTTCTCTATCCCCTCATTAGCCAGTTAGCATTTAGGATGTCTTCAATTCTTGGCTGTTGTAACTGCAATGAGTGTGTAAATACATAAAGCTTTTTAACTGAGTGATTTCTTCCTCCTCCTCTTCCTCCTCCTCCTTCTTTTTAAGTTGTAATTTAATTTTTAAACTTAATTAAATTGTAATTTAATTGTAGTTTAATTGTATAGGTTCTCTATTTGTAACTTTTGAAGGAATCTCTATACGACTTTCCCTAATGACTGCATGGGTTCACATTCTTGCTGTATAAAAGGGATTCTCATGTCTACAGTTTCACCAACACTTGTTGTTTACTGATTTTTGTTTTGTTTGGGGGTTGTTTGTCTGCTTTGATAAAAGCCATTCTCACAGGCATGAGAAGATAGCTCAGTATAGTTTTGATCTTCATTTTCCCTAAAGGGTGTGTGTGTGTGTGTGTGTGTGTGTGTGTGTGTGTGTGTGTGTGTGTGTGTGTGTGTGTGAAAACTGAGTCTCAGGAAGTCTCAGAATTGTTGTGTGACTTGCTCAAATGCTAGTGGTGGCACAGACCTGTATTCCAGGGCTCACGACTTCCATGCTGGGTACTCTCTTTGCTGAAAGAAAAGAGACATTGGCAGCCTTGGAGACTTCATCTTGTATGGATTCATCCAGTGTACTGAATAACATATCTAGCTTCCACCAGATTATTTTGATATTTACTTTTAATTTCTTTGTTGGAGATTAATGTGTTTTGATATTTAAATGATCCCTTCTCCATTTGCCATGTAAGGGTGGGGGCGGGAATCAGATGTGTCTAGTAGACTTCATTCATTAGTTCACATATCAAACACCATATCTGGGAACTCACTTGTCCTTAAGAGGCTTATGGTCTCCCTTGGGAAAGAATGACATATAAAGAGGTAGCTATAACCGTGGTCCGGGAGGTGGCGCTGTGGATAAAGCACCGGACTCTCAAGCATGAGGTCTTGAGTTCAGTCCCGGGCAGTACATGTACCAGAGTGATGTCTGGCTCTTTCTCCCCCTATGTTTCTCATTAATAAATAAATAAAATCTTTAAAGAAAAAAGGTAACTAAAATCCAGTGCAGCTTGGACTACAGAAGTCAAATACGAGGAAAATTACATAGAATAGGTCCTTTTTAAATTTTATTTATAAAATGGAAACACTGATAAGACCATAGGATAAGAGGAGTACAATTCCACACAAAATTCCCACTTGCAGAATTCCGTATCTTGGAAGGAGTCACAGGTGTAGGTGAGACTTAGAAAAGAAGAGAAGACAGTACCCAGGGGAAAAATAAAAGCGGGTAAATAGGTATAAATATAGATAGATAGTTATAGAAATAATAAACAACCCATACCCTATAACCTTGGGATAACTACTATGATTCATCCCAGCAGAGGCAAGGGGACACAGAAGTCTGGTGACTGGAATGGTGGGCACCATACCCCTGTCATCACACAGTTTTATAAACCAGTATTAAGTCATTAATTCAATTTGAAAAATAGAATAGGGCCTCCCTCTATCCAGAGAAGTTATGGCTTCATGAGCAGTATTGAAGTTCAAAAATAGTAGCTCCTTTTTCTCTCCTTTTTCTCTCCTTGCTCTGACTGGAACATCTTATGTAGCTAGTAGCTATTGTTGTATTTCTTTCTCTGTGTGATGGACTCCTGAACCAAGAGTGTTAAAAATCCAGCCAGTACATGCTGTTTGGATAAGAGGGGCAGCTGTCCCCAGAGCTGTGTCCCTTACGATCACTGCATCTGGGTGGAATGTCCTGCTTTGAGAACACAGTGCACTTTTTCCACTCCTGATCAAAGTGTCTGTGAAATAAGCCTTCTGTCCATGTGCAGATTCCTCTGTTCTCTTGTCCTACATGTGGACTTGGCATGCAAACAATGACTCCCAGGCCTGAGAGGATGCCCTCTGTTAAGCCAAGAGCCATCCATCTGCCTAGAGTGAGCAATTACATGGCGAAGTGGCAGGAGATAACTCTGTCATGAGACTGAGGTCAACCATAAACTGGAATACCAGCAAGCTGGACTGCAGCTATTACCCAAGATTACACGTGGACCTTTAGGAATGGGACACCTACTGGGAGGCTTTCTGAGCAGGTGAAGGACCAGAAATTAGTGAACTGGCTCATGTACAACTGTTTTGTGCAAAGAATGTGAGTAAGACTCAGTATGAGAGGCACGTGACACCATCCCTCAGGGCTGCAGAGAACTCTTGACCTCATGCAGCAACTTCAAATCCTTATCTAGAGAAGGGAGGAAATTAAATCATCTCTGAAACATCATGTCATAATATTATATGAGCTACACAAATTACTAAGTTGCCTTGCCACTATACAAACAGCAACTTTTGTATAGTTTTTTAGGATAGAAACATATGTAGACAGAAGATGAAACAGAAACTCCATCTTGTAGAGAAACATTCCTTTAAAACAAGTTTTTATTTATTGAATAGAAATGGAGACATCAGAAGGGAAGGCGGAGAGAGGGAGAAAGATAACAAAAGAGAGACACCTGCAGCGCTGCTTCACTGCTCACAAAGCTTCCCCCCTGTTCTTGCGGACTGGGAGGTGGCACACCCGGTCGACCACACGCTTTACTGTGTGCAAGGATCTGGGTTCAAGCCCCCCCTCCTCACCTACAGGTGGGAAGCTACTGGGCGGTGAAGTATGTCTGCAGGTGTATATCTTTCTCCCTCTGTCTCCAGCTTCAAGCCTCAGTTCCTCTCTGTCCTATCTCAAATAAAATAGGAAAAAAGAAAAAAGGAAGAAATGGCTGCCGGGAGTCATGGATTTGTAGTGTTAGCACCAAGCCCCAGGGGTCACCCTGGCACTAAAAAGTAAAGGAAGGAGGCTTCTCATTTCCTGTCTGTGTCTACCAGCCTTCCGTATCCCATTCTGTCATGATGCCTTGGCTGGCGCCTCCCAACTATCTTTCATTTCTGTGTTCTCAGGTCTTCCCAAGCATCTCACACCCCAATATGGCCCATCTCCTGACCTGTAGATATTTGTGTCTGCCTCTGGAAGAAAGAACACAATATAGGCATGAGTCCAAGCCAGGCCGTGCCCTAGCCCCACCTCTCACAGCCTCCATGGGACTTTGCATTTGATTTGTATAATACTTTGATAATTGACCTCACTGGGCTAGACCCCTAAATTTGCTGTAACAGTTAAGTTGAATTAGCCAAGTCAGCCATTCCGTGGCCATGACACTCATTCTCCAAACCGTGACGCACTTCCCAATCGACTACAACTGCAGTACTTCTTAATCTATCTTCCTTTCCAAAAAAGCAAAATTACTGCTTCATTAATGACTTGGTAAAGAAAATCAAAGGTCTATTAACTTGCAAGTCAGTTCTGTTTCAGAGGGTATTGATCCATATATGTTTCAGAGGGTATTAATCCATGTATGTTATGGGCAGCTTGTCCGTTGATAACTACACAGCTTCTTAAGAGCAGCTTTCTGGGGTCCTGTTGGGGGGCAGAGGGTGGAGTCTTCTTTTGAAATGCATAGAAACACATCAGGCTCTTATTGAACTTTTGAGGGGCGGGGATTAGGGAAGACCGCTTATCACTGATGTGTAGACACTAAATATTTCATGGGATTTCATAGCTGCCTACACTTAACCAAGAAGTACTGACAGATAAGTATGTGCTATCTAAAGCAAAATTATTCTTTAAAATGTCATGAAAACCCTGTAGAATATATTTAAGAATTAATGCAGGGGCTGGGTGGTGGTACATCCACTAGAACACAGATTTTAAAATGTACAAGGACTCAGGTTCAAGCCCCCAGCCCCCACCAGCAGGGGGAAACTTTCACAAGTGGTGAAGCAGGACTGCAGGTGTCTCTCTGTCTCTCCGCCTCTCTTTCTCTCTCTTCCCTCTCGATTTCTCTGTTTCTCTCCAATTCATAAATAATGAAAATTGAGGGGGGGGCAGAATCCTTATTTAAAAAAGAATCAATTCAAATATAAATACAATTCATATGGCTGATAATTCAACATCATGACTACAAACAGTTGAGTCTTTTATTTATTTATATTTATTATTTTTTTAGCCACTGGGGCTCGGTGCCAGCACTATGAATCCACAACTCCCAGTGACCATTTTTTCCCCCATTTTATTGGATAGAGCAGAGAAAAATTGAGAGAGGAATGGGGGAGGGAGAGAGAGAGAGGCACCTGCAGGACTGCTTCACTGTTTGTAAAGTGTCCCCACTGCAGGTGATGAGCGGGGACTTGAACCCAGATCCTTGAGTGGGTCCTTGCACTTCCTACTGTGTGTGCTTAACCAAGTGTGCCTCTGCCCAGCCCCCCAGGGTTGAGCCTTTTGAGGTGAAGTCGTCCTCTACACTGATGCCCAGAACGTTTTCTGTGTCAAGTGAGTTCACTAGTAACTTAAAACTTAGCCCCATCTACATGCAGAGAAGTGATGTCCAGCTTAAGCAAATACATATATTATGTATTGTATACATACACATATATACATATATATGTACATATGTAGAGTATCACAAGGCAAACCACAAAGAATTAGGTCCGGGGTCAACCCCAAAGTCCTCTAAGGTAAGACCAGAAGACAGCAGACAGCAGTGGTATTCCTTGCAGAGCAAGTATCTGGCTTGGTTTACGACTTTAATTTGTATGCCAACTTCCATTAGCTAATTTTACTACATGAATTCATTTACAGCATTCACCCCTGACTTCTTGGAGGCTAATTTATTAGCACCTAGTAGACTTTTATTACTTTCAGGACAATGCAGAGGTTTTTTTTTTTTTTTTTTAATTAGTGATTTAATAACGATCCACAAGACTGTGGGATAAGAGGGGCATAATTCCATATAATTCCCACCACCAGAATACCATATATCCTCCCCTCCACTGGAAGGGTCCCTATTCTTTATCCCTCTGGGAGTATGGACCAATCATCTATTTGGGGTGCAGAAGGTTGGAGGTCTGGCTTCTGTAATTGCTTCTCCACTGGACACGGGTGTTGGCAAGTTGATCCAATCCCCCGGCCTGTTTTCTGTCTTTCTCAGTTGGGACAGGGTTCTGGGGAGGTGGGGTTCCAGGACACATTGGTGCGTTCGTCTCAATGCAGAGATAGTAAAGCACTTTAATGATACCCTGCTGTCATCATTAGTATTTAACAGCTAAATTCTACGCACGTCTCTGCCTACAGAGTGCCATCAGCATTGTTCTGTGCAGCCAGTATTCATACAGCGTTACCTGGGTAATATTCTCGTTCTAGTGCTCATTTTTCCACATTGCATTTCCTTTTTATTTCAAATATCACTCCTTTATTGGGGGGAAACCCTACAACACTGTTATAGTAGGAATTTGTAAGCAAGCATATTTGATTTTGTTTATCTGTGTGTGCTTTTATTTCTTGCTTCATTCTGAAGGAGTTGTTTTGTTTATAAGTTGACATTCATTTTCTTTTTTATTTCTTTTTTTTAAATTTTTTATTTATAAAAAGGAAATATTGACTAAACCATAGGATAAGCGGGGTACGGCTTCACATAATTTCCCCCACCAGAATTCTGTATCCCATCCCCTCTCCTGATAGCTTTCCTATTCTTTATCCCTCTGGGAGTATGGACCCATGGTCATTATGGGTTGCAGAAGGTGGAAGGTCTGGCTTCTGTAATTGCTTCCCCGCTGAACATGGGCGTTGACAGGTGGATCCATACTCCCAGCCTGCCTCTCTCTTTCCCTAGTGGGGAAGGGCTCTGGGGAAGCGGGGCTCCAGGACACATTGGTGGGGTTGTCTGTCCAAAGAAGTCTGGTTGCATTCTGCTAGCGTCTAGAACCCGGTGGCTGAGAATTCATTTTCTTTCAACATTTTAAGGAGAGTATCTTTGGCTCCTACCATTTCATTGAGAAGTCAGTGTTGATCTATTGAGGAGAGTCTATCTTGGGGGACGGTAGCCATTTTGAACATTTTTTCATTTCAGCAGTTATACTACAGTCTTAGCTGTGGTTTTGTTTATATTACTTAGTTATTTTTATATCACTTAACTGACTCTGTGGCTTGATATCTTTTGTCAGTTTAGAAAATTTCTGGCCATTCCTCTTTTTTTATGTTGTAACTAATGATTTACGATTGTCAGTTCCTCCCCATCTGTGACCTCTAGTGTACATATTAAATTTTCTGTCATTCCCCACGTTATTAAACTTTTCGTCTGTATTCACTATCATATTTTTTCATATTTTAGGTGAAACATTTCCTGCTCTTCTGCATATCAAAACTGATGTTAAATATACAGTTTTTTTTTGCTCCCCCAAGGGTTTTTGTTGGGGCTCAGTGCCTGCACACACACACAAAAAAAATCCACCACTCCTGGCTATCTTTTTTTTTTTCTTTCTTTCTTTCTTTCTTTCTTTCTTTCTTTCTTTCTTTCTTTCTTTATCTTTTTTAAGGACAGAGAGGAATTTATTTTTTTATTTCCTTTTTGGAGATTAATGTTTTAATCAACAGTAAATGCAGTAGTTTGTACATGCATAGCATTTCCCAGTTTTCCACATAACAACACAACCCCCACTAGGTCCTCTGTCATCCTTTTTGGACCTGTATTCTCCCCACCCACCCACCCACCCCAGAGTCTTTTCCTTTGGTGCGATACGCCAACTCCAGTTCAAGTTCTGCTTAGTGTTTTCCCTTCTGATCTTGTTTTTCAACTTCTGCCTGTGAGTGAGATCATCCCCTATTCATCCTTCTCTTTCTGACTTACACAGAGAAGACTTTAGTGGTGAAAGAGAGGCAGAGAAAGAGAGACACCTGCAACACTGCTTCTTCACCCCTTGTGAAGCCAGCCCCCTGCAGGTGGTAACCTGGGGCTTGAACCTGGGTCCTTGTGCTTGCTAACATGCTCTCAGCCCCTCCCAGCCCTCCTAAATATATTCTTAATTCCAGTTTTTTTTATACGTATTAGTTCTGGAATTTTGTTTGTTTTACAAATTCAGTTTGCTTCTGAAATCCTCCATTCTGACTCTGACTCCTTGAGCATATCAGTCTGTAGTTTCTGCTTGACATTTGAGAGCTACAATCTCTGGCTCATCCGCAGGTCTGTTACTGTAAGCTTTTTCACCTTGGTTCTGTTTCCTGTGTGTCTGATCATTTTGGGTTGCATGCCAGACACTGCACAGGAAATTTTATGAAGGCTCTGCATGACATTACCTTTCTCTGCAGATTTACGAGCAGGAAGCTGGAATAAAGCAAATCAGTATAATCAGATCTTAGGCTGAGCTGTTTTGCAGCTGTTTTTCAGTCTGTGTGAGAGCTGTTTTATCGACGGGTAGCCGTTAGTACTCCACAGGTGTCGTTCCCCTGGTTCCTAAACAGAAGCCTGGGGAGCTTACCACTGTTCCTCTCCCTCAGGGTTTCTGACTTGCCATTTTCATGTGCTCAGAATCGAAGGCTGCCCAGAGCTCTATTCAGCCTCCTAGCTACTAGTGTCTATTCAGATGTGCAGACGTTCTACCCAGTGAGTCTTACCATCCATCAACTGCCTTAATACTGGGCTTATGATTCTTATCTTTTGCAAGATTTTGAGTCCATTTATTTCCTCTCTCCAGTCCTATGAGGTGGTCAGAAATTATGCTCAGGATGGGCGGGCGGTAGTGCACCAGGTTAAACGCACATGGTGCAAAGCTCAAGGATCCTGGTTCAAGTCCCCTTGGCTCCCCACCTGCAGGGGAGTCGCTTCACAGGTGGTGAAGCAGGTCTGCAGGTGTCTATCTTCCTCTCTCCCTCTCTGTCTTCCCCTCCTCTCTCCATTTCTCTCTGTCCTATCCAACTACAATGGAGGAAATAATGGCCACCAGGAGCAGCCATGGGTTCATAGTGCAGGCACCAACCCCCAGTGATAACCCTGGAGGCAAAGAAAGAAAGAAAGAAAGAAAGAGGAAAAGGAAAAAGAAAGAAAGTTATGCTCAGCTTTTAGCCTCTTAACCTTGTAAGAATGATGAACAAAGCCAGTTCCTCCCAGCAAGAGCAAGAAAGAGCTATCTGCATCACTTCTTTGCATTTCCCTCTCCAGGACCTTGACCTACAAGTCCTGAGTTCATTGAGAGCTCCCCGGAGCATTAAAACTAACTGGCACTAGTTTCTTTTATCTGTTGTTGTTTTTTTTCTAGTTGTTCTTGGCAGGCTGTTGGCTTGAAACCCATAGGCATTTAAGTTCTTCCTCTGCAGCATGCATCTGTGTCTGTGACATCATGCCGACCTTTTGTCTTTAAGCCACTCTTTCTGAGTGCTCAGTACTTAGCTCAGTGAGCTAAGTGTGGAGAACTCTCTCTTTCCATCTGTCATGGTCCGGAGTCCTCACATAAGTTGAGTTTGACCTATAAGTTATGTTTTCTGTTTGTTTCAATTCCAGTTTGAATGGGCAAATACAGCATAATAGCCGGTATGATTTCCTTCCATGTAAACATATCCAAATTCTGTAGTAGAAAAGGCATCTGTAATGGTTTTTGGTAGAGTTTCCTCTGCATTAGATGTCACTAGTAAATCTTTCCTGCTAATCTAACTGTCCTTTTTCTGTATCCAACTTCTAATGACATAACACCATTTCAAAAAAAAAAAAAACAAAAAACCTACCTCCCTCCCTCCCAAAAAAATAACTGAACTCAGGAGTCAGGCGGAAGCGCAGTGGGATAGGCACACATGGTGCAAAGCGCAAGGGCCGGCGTAAGGATCCCGGTTTGAGCCCCCCACACCCCACCTGCAGGGGAGTGGCTTCACAAGTAGTGAAGCAGGTCTGCAGGTGTCTGTCTTTCTCTCCCCCTCTGTCTTCCCTCCTCTCTCCATTTCTCTCTGTCCTATCCAATAACGAATGACATCAACAACAACAATAACCACAACAAGACTACAACAACAAGGGCAACAAAGGGGAGAATAAGTGGCCTCCAGAAGCCCTGGATTCATGGTGCAGGCACTGAGCCCCAGCAATAACCCTGGAGGCAAAAAAAAAAAGAAAGAAAGAAAAGAAAAAGAAAATAACTGAACTCAACCAGCTGTCATGGTGCTTTGCCTTCTGATTCACTGGTGCTCTTTGCATAAGACAGATATGCTGAGCAAGCCATGATGAGTATTGAGAATACTGGGCTTTGATCCTTCAAAATGTTTAAACTCTTAATTGGGGGGGGGGGGAATTGTAGAGATTAAAAATAAATAATAACAGTACTCAGCCAGTAGGACTCTTAATTTTTCTTATCAGTTAAGTGTCATGAAACTGATGTCATTAGTACAATGTTTGAGACGTTCAGTATAAACCAGTCGTGACTGGAGATTTTTTTTTTTCCCTGAGAGTCAGTGCTGGAATGGCATTAAAATTGTGAAGATTTTTCTGAAAATGTAAAAGGAATGATGTTGGCAACATGTTGAGTCCCACACTGAGGAATGTAGCTTGGTACCTTACTTCCATTTCCAACTCAACTGGGTGCGACAGCTGATTACTGTGATTTAAAAAATGAAAATGTAAAAAGCAAGGAAGTGGAACGATTTCCATAACTCCATCAAATATTTTAACCTGAGCCATCTCATAGAAGTGTACTTTCAATCACAAACACAAATCATTCCAGAAACTCATCACCCGTGATTTCTAGTTTAGGATGCATTTAGACCGTACTTAAAGATTTAGCATTTAAAAAAGATTTTCCAAGCAATCTGAGTACAACCCCCCTACACACACACACACACACACACACACACACACACACACACACCATTTTTACAACATCTTCCAATATGTGACTGTCATCGGTATTTTTAGCAACTTGCCTTTATAAGAATTCCTTCAAAACAGTTATAAAATAACACTTTTTCCTCCTTACTCAACTCTTATCAAATTGAAAAAATTAACTAAGTCGTGTAAATACAGCATAAGAATATCTGACATAAGTGTTTTGGAATAGATGCTTCATGTACAACAAATACACCTCTGTGAGATGAGTGTGAGTGAGTGTCATAGCACATAGCCAAAGCCTTCAGAACACCGTGGACTTTCTGTGTGTACTCTGGGAGATGTGACCAGCATTGATGAGTCCTGTAAGAAGGTTAAGTGCAGACAGCCAAGAAAACTTCTACAGTGTAGAACTATGACCTGTAATGCTACATTCTTGTGACCCATTACTAATCACAAATAAAAAATGGGGGGTGAGGGAAAAGACAGAAAAACAAAGCCAGTTACAGAACTAGAAATCAGTATAGTTCCCTTCACCTGGCCTCAAGTTGTGTCTGTTTATTTGAAGTCACATTCCTTATCCCTCATTTCCTTTTATCTTCATGCTCATTGACACGATTTCATCATGATGACAAACAGTTCCGGGGGCCGGGGGATAGTGCAGGAAGTGCAAGGACTGGCGTAAAGATCCTGGTTCGAGCCCCCAGAAATAGAGAGAGAAGGGGAAGACAGAGAGGGGGAGAGAAAGACAGACACCTGCAGACCTGCTTCACCGCCTGTGGAGCGACTCCCCTGCAGGTGGGGAGCCAGGGGCTCGAACCAGGATCCTTACGCCAGTCCTTCCACTTTGTGCCACATGTGCTTAATACGCTGCGCTACTGCCCGACTCCCCCTCATTTAATACCTAATAGCATTAGACTTGGACTTGGGAAATGACTGGCTGGAAGCACAAGGACCGGCATAAGGATCCCGGTTCAAGCCCCGGCTCCCCACCTGCAGGGGAGTCGCTTCCCAGGCGGTGAAGCAGGTCTGCAGGTGTCTGTCTTTCTCTCCCCTCCTCTGTCTTCCTCTTCTCTCTCCATTTCTCTCTGTCCTATCCAACAACAACAATGGCAGCAATGACAACAATCGCAATAATAACAACAACAAAGGCAGCCAAATTTGAGGGTGGAGTGAAGAAAAAGAAGAAGCTCTGAATACATGAGACACAGCTGACTGTGCTGCGTGGCCTTGGAGAAACTGTGCTCTCTGAAGCCCAGCTTCCTAATCAGCACAGTGGAGGAGAACTCACATTCTCCCAGATCCTTATTTAATATGCTACACATATTAAAGACACATTCTATAAAGCCTCAGGATCATGCTTGCTCACAGACGGTGTGTCGCAGGCATATCCCTCCTTGTTTTATTCGACTCTGGCTGTTGCTGCCAGGAACAGTGCAAGATCACTGTGCTACCACCCCACCTCTCGTTATGGATAGAATTCCCTTTCCTCTTCTGCACACTGTGTCATAGATTAGCCTCCTAACGATGCTAATTGAACAGCCAGTGAGCAAAAGATATCCATGGTAAACTGTGCTCCCCCACTGCCACACACACACACACACACACACACACACACACACACACACACACACACACACAGGTGGAAAGGTGATTACCTCCACATCCCCTTTCAGGTCCATTCCCTCCTCTTGGTCTGAAATTCACTTGTGGCATCTCCTCCCCTCACCTGTCCCCATCTCTCCTCCATTACAAGTCTCCATTGCAAGTCCACAAATTACTCGCCATGAATGTTCCTGTTCCCTCCTGCAGGGTCATCTGCCGTCCAGTTTGCTCCACACTGAAGGGCTTCCCAGGATGCGGGGTTTGGAGTTTTTAAATCAGGACAGTCCTGGGCAAATTCGAGGCAGTGGCCCCCTACACCTCCTGCTGCAATTCTCAGCGGCTCCTCAAAGAGGTCAAACTGAACATGCCCTTAAATCGATTTATAAGCTGGCCCTACCTTCCTTTCCACCTTTGACTTCAACTTTCCCTCCCAGTTCAATACACATGTACACGCAGTCTCTTTATCTCAGCAATGCAGGACCTCTGGCATATCTTCCAAAGAAGTCTCCTACTCCTCTCTTGGTCCCTTCTTTTTTCTTTGTCCTTGCAATTCCTTCTATTTTTTCAGACAGTAACACATCACGGTCGCCAACAAGTCTCCCTTATAGCATCTGCCTCATGTACATACTTCACTCCGCTCCTACCGCAGCCCAGCCTAATGTCTGACATGACAACTATCCTTCTTTGCTGGGAATATAGTCTGTCTATTTGGTAGACTGAGAGGGACTGTGTCTCCTTTATCATGGCAGCTGCAGGAGCTGACACACAAGAAGTACTCACTGTAGAATAGATGAACAAATGAGCAGTGTGTTTCTCTCTCCCCCTTTCTCCATCTCCCCCGTAACTAATGTGTGAATTTCTCACAGTCAGAAAGGTCACATGTTCTTCATTTTCTTCCCCAGCACCTGGTACTCAGCAGGGTCCAACTTTTTTTTTCTTTTTCTTTTTGCCAGTATAGGAATGAATGAATGAATGAATGAATGAATGAATGACTTTCTGTAGCTATGAACAGGAGATGGGTTTTCATGAGGAAATAAAATTATCTTCACTTTGTTCCCTAGTTATGTGGCTCAGATAAGACACCTGTTGTCAAAACTAGAGAGGGCCCCATGAGGTCACCCAGGTAGCTGTTAGCTGGAAGTCGCTGGGGTCATGACCTCTCTCCTAAACAGAAACTCTGGAAGAAAAAAAAAAAAAACTTGTGTCCAAGGCTGATTTCAGATCTCAGATTCTGCCCCACTAGATCCCGACACAATTGAATAGAAAGGCCACTAACACATGGGAAAGAGAGAGACCAGATGGTTGTCCCACGACAAAGAGATGACATATGTGTCATTTCCATTCCGATGGTGGTTTTGCCTTTTTTTTTGGAGCTCAGCATGAAACAGCTGGGAGGCCTTTTTGACAGTGCAGATGCCACTGCCTGGTAGGAAAACGTTGGCAGCAGGGAGCAGCCATCCATCCCTTCCAACCACCTTTGCAGCCAGTGAGCTACAACTTGGCTTCCTGTAACAGTTTTATGACAGGCTGAGTAGACAGCCTACCAGGGAATAAAAGCTCAAGGGGGTTGGAAGGGTGGAGACAATGAGAGCGGATTGGAACATGAGGGATTGTTCTAGGAAATAAGTGCAGAGTGGAAAAAAAAAAAAAAAAGTCCGGGGCCTTGTGAGCACACAGACTTGGAATCAAACTTAGCTCTTCCGGGGGTCGGGCGGTAGCGCAGTAGGCTAAGCACACGTGGCGCGAAGTGCAAGGACAGATATAAGGATCCCAGTTCGAGCCCCCGGCTCTCCATCTGCAGGAGAGTCGCTTCCCAAGCAGTGAAGCAGGTCTGCAGGTGTCTGTCTTTCTCTCCCCCTCTCTGTCTCCCCCTCCTCTCTCCATTTCTCTCTGTCCTATCCAACAACGATGACATCAACAACGATAATAATAACTACAACAACAATAATAACTACAGCAACAATAAAATAACAAGGGCCACAAAAGGGAAAATAAATAATTAAAAAATTATATAAAAAAAAAAACTAGCTCTTCCATATACAAGTTACATGGCCCCAGTTCGTTGGGATCAGTCTTCTGGTCTCTACAGTGAGGGGAAAACAAAACCTGCTTGGCAAAGGGCATGTTCTGTATATGTGAGATCTCTTTTTATTATTATTATTTATTACTGGATAGAGGCAGAGAAATTGTGAGGAGAAAGGGAGACAGAGAGACACCTGCAGCCCTGCTTCACCGCTTGTGACGTTTTCCCCTGCAGGTGGGGACCAGGGGCTTGAACCTGAGTCCTTGTGCACTGCGATGTGTGCACTCACAGCCTGCCTCAGTAAATTTTATAATCGTAACTCTCATTATTTAAAATAAAATTTGAATTTGTGTATTTTATTGCTTACATTTGAATAGAAGGGCAATGGTATATTGAACCAGTTAAAATCAGAATTGCCACCACAATCTCCGTGAACTAGCCAGAAGTCAGCCTCAAAAGCTTAGGAAAACGATGGTTCAAGTTGCAGATGCTACCATGACACCATCCTGACTTTCCTGGACAGTCGACCTCACTAATGTGTCCTGGAACCCCACCTCTCCAGAGCCCTACCCCACTAGGGAAAGATAGAAACAAGCTGGGGAGATGGATCCACCTGCCAACGTCCATGTCCAGTGGAGAAGCAATTACAGAAGCCAGACCTCCCCCCTTCTACTCCCCATAATGACCCCGGGTCCATGCTCCCAGAGGGATAAAAATAGGAAAACTGGGGGTCGGGCGATAGCACAGCGGGTTAAGCACACATGGTGCAAAGTGCAAGGACTGGCCTATGGATCCCGGTTCGAGCCCCCGGCTCCCCACCTGCAGGGGAGTCGCTTCACAGGCGGTGAAGCAGGTCTGCAGGTGTCTGTCTTTCTCTCCCCTTCTCTGTCTTCCCCTCCTCTCTCCATTTCTCTCTGTCCTAGCCAACAACAACATCAATAACAATAATAATAATAGCCAAAACAATAAGGGCAACAAAAGGGGAAAAAATAGCCTCCAGGAACAGTGGATCCGTGGTGCAGACAGAGCCCCAGCAATAACCCTGGAGGCCAAAAAAAACAAAAGAACAACAACAAAAAAAAAAGAATAGGAAAGCTATCAGGGGATGGGATGGGATATGCAACTCTAGTGGTGGGAATTGTGTGGAATTGTAGCCCTCCTAGTCTATGGTCTTGTCATTATTTCACTTGATAAATAAATTTTTTTAAAAAGAAAAGAAAATGGTAAGTTGCTATCAGTCTCTATAAAGTTAGAGAAAACTTTGTTCTGCTTTGGTTCTGACATGAGTGCTGCCAAGTCTGCCCAGTGGGGAGGGGTCTCTCCTCCACTCAAATCTCACACCTGCCCCACCTGTCAGTCTTTCGGGCAGTCAACACACTATCATTTGATGGTTACCTACTCACCTTCCAACTTCAGTAATCTTTTAAAATCATATTTAAATAGGGAAGTTTATTCACTTTGAACCGAAAGTCTTCCCGCAGGAAGCTATCTAAGAATAACCCAGCTGAGAAAAGGTTACAGAATCAGAGACCTCGATTGTAATCCCGGTCACTTCCAAAGGTTCTTCTTCTGTCAGTCAGCCTCAGGCAAAAATCTCCCAACTTTGGTCACTTGCTTCAAGCTGCCGTCCAACGCTGGCGACCCCTCCAGTTCCCTTCATCCACATGAGTATCCTCAGTGACAGGGACGCCATTTCCCTGAACTCCCATAGCTGGTGGTGCAATTCATGCACTGCACAGCGGACCCCGGAGATGATCCAAATGAGAGCCGAGAACTAGTCTTCTTTCTGTTTCTCAAGCACTGCATGTCCCCAGAGAGACACCTTTTTTCTTTTTTGTTTGTTTGTTTGTTTGTTTGTTGCACCTCCAGAGTTATTGCTGGAGCTCAGTGCCTGCACTACGAATCCACTGCTCCCAGAGGCCATTTTTCTCCTTTTGTTGCTCTTGTTGGCTATCGTCATTGTGGTTATTATTTGTGTTGTTATTATTGTTGTCGTTGTTGGATAGGACAGAGAGAAATGGAGAGAGGAGGGGAAGACAGAGAGGGGGAGAGAAAGACAGACACCTGCAGACCTGCTTCACCATCTGTGAAGCGACTCCCCTGCAGGTGGGGAGCCGGGGCCTTGAACCAGGATCCCTACGCCGTTCGTTGCACTTTGTGCCACGTGCGCTTAACCTGCTGCGCTACCTACCGTCCGGCCCCCAGACACCTTGTTTTCTAAACTGACCATCCACAGTGAGCACCTCATTCTAACTTTTGCAGAAGCATCGTGCAGACTAATTCTAAGGGAGGCTGAAAAGGAAAAGGGCTCCGGTCTCTTTCACAGCGGAGCCCTTGCAGATGCAGACATGTACCTCTTGGCTCCTCTTGTCCTGAGCCAAGCTCCCAGGTGAGTCCAGATGTGGAGAGACCAGCAGTTAGTTGCACGTAAGCCAGTGTTTCTGCGAGAGAAGAACCGCACAGGACGAATGAGAACCTGTGGCAGCAGGCTGTGCTTGATCATTGATCCAACTGCAAAGTCTTTTCCGTGACTCTGAAATGGCTTTATGGCTAGGAAAGTGGACTAATGATTTTATTAGGCAGCAATTAAACTTAAATTCCTTTTAACTGCATTTGATGCCATCCCTTTTTCTGGGCCCATTAAGAGTAACATTAAGGTGTTTGTGCAGATAGCTCAGTCATTTGAAATTACTTTCTTGTCTAATGTGGGAGCCGTTAATAGCATACTCTTAGGTTCAATTCAATTTTGCAGACACCAGCCATGCTAATTAGATCATCGTAGCGTTCCTTGCCAAAGAAGCCAAAGAAAAGCTATTTCTTTTTCCTTCTTCTGCTACTTAGCAGTGTTCGCAGAACACAACTTTCTGTGCAATTAGAGGGGTAGAACCTTTACTGCACAAAATCTCACTTGAACCGTTAAGTACTGCTAGCAGACACAACGTCTGGTTAATATGACACCGTTGTTGAAAGGTTTTGAAGATCTAATTAGAGTCAGTAAGTTTTCTCTCCTATTATTCTGAGCATCGTAGTATTTGTTCTGTCTCAGCTCTATAACACGAGGGTGGAAAGGAGAGTAGAGGGAAGGACTGAACATTTATTAGGAACCATCTGGCAAGTGTGGGATGAGAGGCTTCCCAGCCCCATGAGCTGTTGGTTATTATTTCTGCTTACAGAAGGGAGCGCCATTGGAGGGTGGATACAGTTCCCCAACAACTGGCAAGAACCAGGGAGCTGAGGTTCAAACCACCAGTCTTTCTTTTCCAGCCTCTCATTTACTCTTACTTGTTCTTGGAATTTGGAATGTTACTTTAGCATGAGTCATCAAGGATCTCAACAGTAAAAGAAAGATAAATAATATGCCTCACAGTTCACTCTGTGGGTCCAATATGGCGCTGGGTAGAAATGACTCTTGCTCGACATGTGGATTAAGTAGAGCTGCCGCACGAGGCCTTGTGTGGCAACCACATATTCAGGGCCGCAAGGAGGTTGGAGAAAGGACCACTGAGGGCCGGGTGGTGGTGCACTGGGTTAAGCACATATAGTACCAAGCTCAAGGACCCCTGCAAGGATCTGGGTTCGAGCCCTCCACTCCCCGCCTGCAGGGGGGACACTTCACAGACGGTGAAGCAGGTCTGCGGGTGTCTATCTTTATCTCCGTCTCTTTCTCCCTTCCTCTCTCAATTTCTCTCAGTTCTATCCAATAAAATGGTAAAACGGCTTCCAGGAGCAGTGGATTCATAGTGAGCCTCAGCGATGACCCTGGAGAAAAATAGGAGGAGAAGGAGGAGAAGGAGGAAAAGGAGGAAGAAGAAATAGAAGAAAAGAAAAGAGAAAAGATCACTGAAATCTTTTTTTTTTTTTTTGCCTTCAGGGTTATTGCTGGGGCTCCGTGCCTGCACTATGAATCCACTGCTCCTGGAGGCTATTTTTCCCCTTTTGTTGCCCTTGTTGTTTATTGTTGTTGTTATTATTATTGGATAGGACAGAGAGAAATGGAGAGAGGAGGGGAAGACAGAGAGGGGGAGAGCAAGATAGACACCTGCAGACCTGCTTCACCGCCTGGGAAGGGACTCCCCTGCAGGTGGGGAGCCGGGGGCTCGAACCAGGATCCTTACGCCGGTCCTTGACTTTGCGCCATGTGCGCTTAACCCGCTGCGCTACTGCCCGGCCCCACTGAAATCTTATACTTGGGGACTCTAGTGAATTAGATTCAAAGGGGAAAGAAGACAACGCCATGGGAAGGGCTTTTTAGGCTTCCCAGGGCAATTTGATGAATTTGCAACTGCAGTGCCTCAATTTCCCTTCCTGCAAACGGAGTGTGCGGATTATCCGGTGCTTTAGAAGAAGTGGTGTGGAGAGCATATTTCCCAGAGCCCAGGCAGTGATACATCTGATCATGCACACACATTACAGTGCGCAGGGACCCAGCCCCTGGTCCCCACCTGCAGGGGGAAAGCTTTACATGTGGTGAAGTAGGGGTGCGGGTGTCTCTCTGCCTATCTCCCCCTCCCCTCTCAATTTCTCTCTGCTTCTATTTAATAATAAATAATTTTTAAAAAAACAATGTTAACATAAATTCTCCACCCAAGTATTCATCGTGCTTGACGTCACTCTACTCACTCACACTTGTTACAGTCATGATGGGAATGACCGTTTGTCCAAACTCCTTGGGCCACCATGATAAATAGTGCTAGTAATTCCTGCCTCAGATCCTTTGCAGAAGAAGGCAAGAGATCACTCTACTACTTGATGGACTGATGCCTCCTAGCTGCTCCGGTCATCTTTAATTACTATTACCTGCAAAGTGTCCACTAGTTGAGGGGCTTAAGAATTAGGCTAGAGGATTGATTTCCGTTTGTGGGAAAAACGAGAATGCTCACTCGCCAGGTAGAGAAAGGGAAGGTTATCTGGCATGTGCAGAAGTGAGAGGCTGTCACCACACAGCCCACAGCCCACAGCTGCAACTGGCCTATTCCTCTCGGTCCCCTGGCTCTACCTGGCTTTCCCTGAACTCCACAGCCGAAAGCAGTGAGCTACTGTGACTTTCTTGGTGTTGTCCACCAGCCCTGCGTTTGGTAATTTCAATATTCACAGGTTTGTTTAGGCTGCCATTGTGGCCAGATGTATGGTCAGTCTTTTAGAGGAACTTGTAGTTCTTTCTTTTGGATGACCTTTCAAGCTAGATAAATGTGACAAGTTAAAGAGGCATAGAAGATACTTTTATCAGTTTAAGCCAGCAACGATAAATGCATCACCTCCAGTTCCATCCATTTTGTTCCAAAGGCTCCAATCTTATCTTTTTTTTTTTTATTCTGGGGTAAATAAATCTAAAAGAAAAGAAAAGAAATCTCTTTGAACCTGTCTGCTCCTCTGTCAAATGGGGAAAGGAAAGTCTGCCTCACAGAATTGTTGTGAGGATTAAATAAGACCGTGGGTAGCGAGACTGTGATTAGCACAGAGTAAACGTTCATTTTTGTACTCTCATTTCTTAACCAAACACCTCATTAAAAGCCCGGCAGAATCACCCATAAAAATCTTGTTTGAAAATAAAAGTGATTGGGTTCAGCCAACTCTTTGGAAAGTAATTTGGCTTTCCACTGGGTATCCAAACACATAAAAATGTGCATATCCTCTGACCCACTTGTTCTGTTCCTCAGAATCTATTCTTAGGAGTGTGTCCTCCATAAAGGGGGAGAACACAGTGCCCAGGGAGGCTCGCTGTGCAGCGACCGCAGGAGTGAAGACTTAGAAGCAGCCTGAGAATCCAGGACCAGATGACTTCAGAGTCCCACCACGGTCTGCCTGTGCTCTGAAAAATGGTTTGCCATCATAGTAAATACAGAGCTTAGGGGCCAGCAAGATGGCAGGCACACTGCTGCTTGGCCGTCTGCAAGACCCAAGTTTGAGCCCAGCCCCCACCACACTGAAGGGGTCTGTGGTCTCCCTCTCTGCCTTTCTTTTTTTTTTTTTTAATAGATTATTTATTATCTACTTGATAGAGGCGGAAATTGAAAAGGATGGGGAATACAGGGAGAGAGAGCAAGAAAGAGGCACTGCCTCACCACTCTTGATTTCCCCCTTGCCATGGGGACCGAGGTCTTGAGCCCAGGTCACATGTGCACTCAGCTGGGTGCTCCACCACCCGGCCCCTCTTTCTGCCTTTCTACCTTTCTTATCTGTATCTTAAAAAAATAAGTTCAGAGCTCAGCGTAATATTAATAATATTCTTGGGGCTGGGCATCGGTGCACCTGGCTGAGCGCACATGTTGCAATGCTCAAGGACCCGGGTTTGATCCCCCAGGCCCCACCTGCAGGGGGAGAATTTTGAGAGCGGTGAAGCAGGGCTGCAGGTTTCTCTCTCTCTCTCTCTTCCCCTTCCTCTCGATTTCTGGCTGTCTCTATCCAATAAATAAATAAACAAAGATAACAGTAAAATAATATTCTGATGGGCGCATACAGTCAGAAGACCAAACATGTTCTTAGTACATTAGCAAACTGATTTCCTTGGCAGGTCTTCTTCGAATGATCTGCAAACCACAGTCCCATCTTCTGTTCTCCCAAAGTTTTACCGTCTGAGCACTGCCCTGGGGGACTTCATGCCTGAGCCCAAACCTTAGTCCTAGACTTCCTAGTTACTTAGTTACCTCAGTCCCTGTGAGACGACCTGGTTGTTCCCCCCATAGACACAGAGGTTCTCTGCAAAACCAAGTGTCCTCTGGTTCAGCATTCTGCATTTTCCCCAGCTCTGCCCTGAACCTTTAATCTCTCTTTTCTTCCCACTTCCAATTTACTGTCAGTAATTCCCATTTATACCCCCTCAAAGATGAATATATAAAATGTATTCATACAGATGAATTTTTTTTCTTTCAGGGTTATTGCTGGGGCTCAGTGCCTGCACCATGAATCCACTGCTCCTGGAGGCCATTTTTTCCCCCTTGTTGTTGTAGCCTTGTTGTGGTTATTATTGTGGTTGTTGATGTCATTACATACAGATGAATTTAATGGAAGGAAGAGAAAAGTTGACTTAGATGTTAAAGCTCCCTTAGAAACCATGTGTATCTAGTCTCTGGCTGGGGAGACAGCATAATGGTTATGCAAGAGACTTTCATGCCTGAGGCTCTTGAGGTCCCAGTTCCGATCCCAAGCACCACCATGATAAGCCACAACTGAGTAGTGCTGTGGCTAGGAGAATGGGGGGGGGGGGGGAGAGACTGAGACTAAAGAATGAAAAAACAAGAAGGAAAAAATCCAAATGACATTATATTTAATCTCTGGGTTTTAGAAACTTGAATGTTTTATGAAACCCCCTAAAGAAAAGATTGGAATCTTCTTAAAATACATCACTTCCTATCTGGCATCCTTAAAGTCAGAGACATTGGTATATAGCTGGCTTTAAAAACAGTCCAGTAGAATTACTTGATCTGTCTTAATCTTATAAATTGAAACTTACTTTGATAACACTTAAGAGGAAGACCGTTTGGCTCTCCTCAAGCCTGTGCAGTTATGTGCATTTTGCAGTGTCTTGGCATTCATCGCGTAGCATTTGGCTTCAGCTCTTTCAACCCTAAAGACAATTTCACAACTGAAGCTTCTCCTGTCTGCTTCCACATCTGGAGCCTAGGTGGCCCAGGTCCATGATGTAGCGAAACCTTCAGTGAACCTCCTTCCCAGGGCACAGACCCAGCCGTACACGTCCAGGCCTGCCCTCACAGCCGGGTACAAGCCGTTGCTGCACAGATTACAGACTATTTTTTTTTTAATCTTTATTTATTGAATAGAGAGCCAGAAATCGAGAGGGAAGGAGGAAATAGAGGAGAGAGACAGAGAGACACCTGCAGCCCTGCTTCACCACTCACAAAGCTTTTCCCGCTGCAGGTGGGGACCAGGGGCTCGAACCTGCACTGTAACATGTGCGCTCAACCAGGTGCGCCACCACCCGGTCCCTACAGACTATTTTTGAAGTAGGTAGAACAATAATAATCTCAAAGGTTTTCTATGTTTGAGTAATAGTTGACATATCCACTCAGTATTGCCTCTGAGTATTTAGTGGTCCAGGAGTCTTACGCTGAGTAGTTGGGGTTACCAAGACAACTAAACCATTCTTTTTTTTTAATTTAAGAAAGGAGACATTAACAAAACCATAGAATAAGAGGGGTACAATTCCGCACAATTCCCATAACCCGATCTCCATATCCCACCCCCTCCCCTGATAGCCTTCCCATTCTCTATCCCTCTGGGAGTATGGACCCAGGGTCACTGTGGGATGCAGAAGGTGGAAGGTCTGGCTTCTGTAATTGCTTCCCCGCTGAACATGGGCGTTGACTGGTCAATCCATACTCCCAGCCTGTCTCTCTCTTACCCTAGTAAGGTGGGGCTCTGAGGAAGTGGCGCTTTAGTACACATTGATGGGGTCGTCTGTCCAGGGAAGTCTGGTCAGCATCCGGAACCTGGTGGCTGAAAAGAGAGTTAACATACAAAGCCAAACAAATTGTTGAACAATCATGGACCTAAAGACTGGAATAGTGCAGATGAAGTGTTGGGGGTATTCCCTGCATGCTCTTGTGTACTTCTGCTTTCAGGTATATTTTTTTCCCTAGTTTATGGGCACGGGTGAACCTATGTCCTATCTCAGGGGACCTGGTCTATATCTATCTAGGTTTGGGGACTTTATTGGGGAGTGGACCACCTGGAATGGCATTAGAGAATACTATGAAAGGAAAGGTCTCACCCGAGTGATGAAGCTGAAGGGTTGTCATTCCACACGTGAAGTCTCTGGTCACAGTCTGAAGTGAAGCATGCTAGGGTGGCACTCGTTGTGGACAACTAAACCATTCTGACCCATCTTTTTTTTTTCTTCCTTCACTCCATCCTTTCTTTTTCTTAATATTTATTATTTTTAATTTGATAAGACAGAAATTGAGAGGGGAAGAAGAGAGAGAGAGACACACCTGCAGCAGCATCCCTACAAGTGGGGGCCGGGAGCTTGAACCTAGGTCCTTGCGCACGGCACTAAGCATGCCCCCCCGGTGCTCCACCTCACGACCCACCCCCCCTTTCCCCGGACTGTCACTTAGACGATGCTGAGAAAGAAAAGGCCCCTTTATAGTCACGCCACCTTGTAGGCGAAGGGAAATATAGGCATCTCTCTTTGCTTTCCTTTATTTTCCTTTATAAGTGATTTAAAAGCACTTTACTAAAGTGTGAGATTACAGGCCGTCAGTTTTACACACACACACACACACACACTCACACACACACACACACACTCACACACACACTCACACACACACAATCACATTCACACACATACTCACACTCACACACTCAGACACACACACACACACACTCACACACACACAATCACATTCACACACATACTCACACTCACACACTCAGACACACACACACACACACACACTCACACACACTCAGACACACACAATCACATTCACACACATACTCACACTCACACACTCAGACACACACACACACTCACACACACTCACACACACTCAGCCACACATAAACAATCACATTCACACACTCACACACACATTCACATACACACACACTCACACACTCACACACACTCAGCCACACATAAACAATCACATTCACACACTCACACACACATTCACATACACACACACTCACACACACTCAGACACACACAATCACATTCACACACTCACACTCACACACTCAGACACGCACACACACACACTCACACACACACACACACACACACACACACACACAGTGTGTGAGGCACCGTACCCTTCACCGAAGTTCTCCATTCCCTGGCCCCGATAATCACCACAGTTCTCACAGAGTTTACATGACAGCTTGATAACCAATTTTTTTTTTTTTTTTGCCTCCAGGGTTATTGCTGGGGCTCGGTGCCTGCACTACGAATCCACTGCTCCTGGAGGCTATTTTTCCCATTTTGTTGCCCTTGTTGTTGTGTTTGTTGTAGTTGTTATTGTTGTCATAGCTGTTGTTGTTGTTGGATAGGACAGCCCTAGTGATGATTCCAGACTGAGAAATTTCCATTTATTTATTTCACTAATGTATGCATGCTTTTAGAGAAGAATTCTAAATTTAAAGGTACATATGCCTAAAGAAAATACTTATTCTGGGAGTCGGGCGGTAGCACAGCGGGTTAAGCGCAGGTGGTGCAGAGTGCAAGGACTGGAGTAAGGATCTGGGTTCGAGCCCCCAGCTTCCCACCTGCAGGGGAGTCGCTTCACAAGCAGTGAAGCAGGTCTGCAGGTGTCTATCTTTCTCTCCCCCTCTCTGTCTTCCCCTCCTCTCTCCATTTCTCTCTGCCTATCCAACAACAACGACATCAATAACAACAACAATAATAACTACAACAGTAAAACAACAAGAGCAACAAAAGGGGATAAATAAATATTAAGAAAAAAATTATTTAAAAAAGAATTTAAAAAAAATACTTGTTCTGCCTTTAATTAATGACCAAGAAATGTGTGCTTGAGTCTTTAAAGTCTCTAAAGAGGAAGTCTGTGGAAAATGTTTACATTTCTTGGGCGAGGTCAGCTGAAATGTTGAAATATCTTTAACATTTCTGAACCAGCAGGATATGAACCAGTGGTGCTTCCTTTACATGCTATTATTTAACTTGCTTGCCTCCTACTGAACAGTAGCTAGACAGGAATGGCACCTCTTTCAGATGTGTGCATGTGGCCTTCTTTAAAACTGCAGAAGTATAAAGGCTCATTATAAGTTCTGAATCATACTTATAGTAGATGGCATACAACGTTTAAAACAAAATGGCTATCTCTGATCAGGCAGGTTTGCAGAGCCCTTAATAAGTCATTTCTATTTGATCACAAATAGTTCTGCAGATACCCTAGGATAAAAAGTGTCAGGCTTTTAACTTTCTGGCAAGATGGAAGGTTATTTATAAGTTGAAAGCGTGTGAGGTATGGATGGTGAGGACAGAATGGATGGAAAAAATCAGGAGTCAGAGGAGAAAGAGAACTGGAGTCACTAACTAACGATGATGCATCCGAGTCTCAAAATCAGAAGCGTGGTGACACCAGATTTCTCCTCAATGCAGGTCAAACCAAGTCCAGGGATCACCGTGCTCTGGGGCAGGCAGTAAAAGCAAAAACAGTAGCACAGTTACAAAATCAAAGGGTAGCATTGGGTATGGTGAGAATTCAGAAGTGTTGGTGGCCGGCGAAGTCACTGGCTCGCAGAGGCATTTGGTGTGAGCGTGGCCCGTGTTTAGTGATGTTATCGCGACTGTGCATTGTGAATTGGCACTGTGTGGACACGATTTAGGATTCACACTCTTTTGTCAGACACTGATTTTACAGTTTAAACAGTATTGTCATGACCATCTGTGCCCATCTACCTTTGCAAACATCTGCCTAAGGAAACTCTACAGGTGGAGTTTCTGTAACAAAAGGTATATAGCATTTTCTTTTGTATAGTATTTCTTTGAATACACATTACCAAATAAGCCTTTAGGGAAAAGATATAGTCTCTAGTCATAACTTACCTGAAAATTCCCATTTCTCTCTTTTTTAAAAATTTTGTCTTTTAGTTGTTGTTTTTTAAACTTTATTTTATTTGATAGAAATTGAGAGGAAGGGGGCCAGGTGGTAGCACAGCAGGTTAGTAAGCGCAGGTGGCGCAAAGCGCAAAGACCAGCATAAGGATCTGGGTTCTAGCCCCCTGCAGGAGCGTCACTTCACAGGCAATGAAGCAGGTCTGCAGGTGTCTTTCTCTCCCCCTCTCTGTCTTTCCCTCCTCTCTCCATTTCTCTCTGTCCTAGCCAACAACGACAACATCAATAATGACAATACTAATAACCACAACGACGATAAAACAACAAGGTCAACAAAAGGGGGGGGGGGCCTCCAGGAGCAACAGATTCGTGGTGCAGGCACCGAGCCCCAGCAATAACCCTGGAGGCCAAAAGAAAAAAAGAAATTGAGAGGGAGAGGGAGACAGAGAGGGAGTGAGAGACAGAAAAATGTCTGCCACTACCATGACACCATCCAGACCTCCCTGGGCAGATGACCTCACCAATGTGTCCTGGAACCCCACCTCTCCAGAGCCCTGCCCCACTAAGGAAAGATAGAGACAGGCTGGGGGGTATAGACCCAACTGCCAACATCCATGTCCATTGGAGAAGCAATTACAGAAGTCAGACCTCCCACCTTCTGCTCCCCATCATGATCCTGGGTCCATGCTCCCAGAGGGATAAAGAATAGGAAAGCTTCCAATGGAGGGGAGGGGACACGGAGCACTGGTGGTGGGGATGCTGTGGAATTGTGCCCCTCTTATCCCATAATCTTGTTATCTCCTTCATCATTATTAAATCACTAATTAATTTTTTTAAAAAAGAGTAAAGACAAGCAGGTCTGCAGGTGTCTGTCTTTCTCTCCTCCTCTCTGTCTTCCCCTCCTCTCTCCATTTCTCTCTGTCCTATCCAACAATGACAACAACAATAATAACTACAACAATAAAACGACAAGGGCAACAAAAGGGAATAAATAAATAAAATAAAATATTTTTTAAAAAAAGAGTAAAGACATCAGCAGCACTGCTTCACTGCTTGTGAAGCTTTCCCGCTGCTGGTAGGGACCGGGATCTTACACACATCACATGTGCAGGGATGTCCAGAAGGGACAGCTGGAGTAGTGGTTCAGCAGATAGAGTGCATTCCTCGATGCACAAGGCCGCGGGATCAGGCCCCAGCACTGTATAGGTTGTTTAATGTAGCCACTGCCGTCAGCTATCCTAGTGAGATCTTCTAGATAACTTGCTACAACCTGTATATTAACACTAATTTTCTTTATATATTTATTTACTTATTTTCCCTTTTGTTGCCCTTGTTTTTTATGTTGTTGTAGTTATTGATGTCGTCGTTGTTGGATAGGACAGAGAGAAATAGTGAGAGGAGGGGAAGACAGAGAGGGGGAGAGAAAGACAGACACCTGCTCAAACCGGGATCCTTATGCAGGTCCTTGAGCTTCACGCCATGTGCGCTTAACCCGCTGTGCTACAGCCAACTCCCAACACTAATTTCTCACCTTACCCTTGGATGTTAAGGCAGCAGTTTCTCCCCTGAAAAACAATATCCTGGTATCTTTCTCTGCCTCTTGTTAAATAAGCAAATCTACATGGTCCGGGAGGTGGTGTAATGGATAAAAGCATCGGACTCTCAAGCATGAGGTCCTGAGTTCAGTCCCCGGCAGCACATGTACCAGAGTGACGTCTGGTTCTTTCTCTCCTCCTGTCTTTCTCATAAATAAATAAATAAATAAATAAATAAATAAATAAATAAATAAGAAAATAAAATACTTTAAAAATAAATCTACTAAATGGTGTGACTATTTTAGAGGGGCCAATAAAAATGTTCTAGGGGCTGGGTGTTAGCACACCTGGTTAAGCCCACACATTACTATGCACAAAGACCCAGCTTCGAGCCCCTGGTCTCCACCTGTGGGGAGTTGAGTGGGGGAGGGGAGCTTCACAAGTAGGTCTCTCTCTCTCTCCTACTTTGTCTCCTCTCTCCTCTCAATTTCTGTGTCCTATCAAATAAAAAGGAAAAAAAAAATAAATGTTTAAAAAAGAAAATGTCGGGGGCCGGGCGGTGGCACAGCAGGTTAAGCGCACATGGCACTAAGTGCAATAACCGGCGAAAGGATCCCGGTTCGAGCCCCTGGCTCCCCATTTGCGGGGGGGGGGGGGGGTCACTTCACAAGTGGTGAAGCAGGTCTGCAGGTCTTTCTTTTTGCCTCTGTCTTTCCTTCCTCTCTCCATTTCTCTCTGCCCTATCCAACAACAGCAAGGGCAACGAAAGTGGGAAAGGTGGCCTCCAGGAGCAGTGGATTCCTAGTGGCAGCACTAAGTCCCAGTGACAGCCTTGGAGACAAAAAAAAAAAACAAAGTAAATGTAAATATCCTATAAACCAGGGAGGTGACGTACTTGATAAAGTCTTGTTCTCTCAATCACGAGGTTCTGAGTTCAATCCCCAGCATCCCATGTGCCAGAGTGATACTCTGATTCTTTCTTCCTCACTCTCTCATTAACAAATGATAAATCCTCTGTGTGTGTGTGTGTGTGTGTGTGTGTGTGTGTGTGTGTGTGTGTGTGTGTGTGTGTGAATAAACCACTGAAAACCTATTTTCCCAAGCCATTTTTTATTTGTGATTAATAGTGGCTTACAAGATAAGGTCACATGCTATATACAGTCCTGTGCGGCCTCCTCCCAATCATCACTGCCCTGGTCCTCACAAAGTCTGGGAGCGCGTTGGTTTAATTCCGGCTCCTGATTTTAAAAGTCCACGTGCCACTGAACACTTTAAATCCATAAATTGTGGGTGCTCAGTAGATACTTGTGAAAGGCAGGGGGAGAGAAGATGTTTCAACATCCCTCCCTCTGGATTGCCAACCTGTGGCCTTGGCACACTCTGCATTTTGCGGAAGCGGGGCATCTGCGTTGAGTTTCCCCTGTTTTCAGTGCGCCGTGACCTGTCTTTTAAGAGCAAACATAGTCGTATATTGTGTATTCCCTGGCTAGTCTCGGTTAGGACCAGTTACAGAGCAGGAACTGGGTAAATGTGTTTATTGCATTATTGGTGAACTCTAAATTTATTGCATTATTGGTGAACTGTAAGTCAATTAAATAGAAGCTAATAAGGCAGCAGCAAAGTAGTATGGTTTCCTAACACTGATGGCTCATTTTCTGTAGCTGTCAGTTCATGCTGGCAGCTAGGTAGTGCAGTGTTTTGGGCATTCTGACTTCCCTCCTGAATTCTCAATGCACAGGGAACACCCAGCTGCCACATGCCCTGTGTAGTAGTCCCTAAAAGCACAGGACTCATTTTAAGACTCAAGAATAGTGGTTGCTTCTACAGAGCCAAATCCAGGTTCTAGGGGGCTAAAAGTTTATTCAGTTTGGGGAGGGTCCTTTTGCAAGAGAGGAAGAATGCAAAATAATGAATACAAGCTAGCACAGGACTTCAATAGCCCTGAAAGTTAAGCTTCCTCAGTTCCCTTGCAAGCCTATTTTACATTCACTTCTCTGTTCCTCTTAATTACATTTCATTTAATTTCTGTAATTAAATACCCACTGTTAGTGGCTGTTTGGCATTACCAGGCTCTTAACTTTCAAATTCTTCTTAAGCCGAGTATGAGCAATTGTTCAATTAACTGTCCATGCGACCATAAAAATAACTATTTTGACAGCAGGACTGTCCCAGCTGGGGTGAAGTTTAGGCTGTGTACAACCAGTGTATAATAATGCATAGAGCATAATTGTCCTTACAGTCCCTGAAAGCATCTGTTAAGCCTAAAAAATGTGGTTTCACCTGTGTGACCTTCAGTTCTTATGCGCACCCAGATTTGGAAACCGCTAAATGACACGGGAAAAGAGAGAAACCTGCAAAGGCAGATGTAGGGACATAAGGACCTTGGGTCCCTGCTCCCGGGGAAAAATTCCAGTGGTGGGGATGGGATGCGGAACTCTAGGGGTGGGAATTGTGTCCCTCTTATCCTACCATCTTGTTGTTGATCATTATTAAATAATCATGTTAAAAATATAATTAAATAAGTAAATGGGGGGGAACCTCTTTTTACCTTGGGACAAATCTCAAACATCTGGCTGAAACAAAATGTAGGGATTCTCTGGGGGTGATTTCTCTGTCATACTTTCATACTAAGACTATAAATATCCACAGAGTTGCTTCTTGCTAAGGAACATTAACAGATGAGGATATGAAAGCGTGTAGACCAGGACCCGGCATTAAACCAGCATCTATTAAGATGCTCTGTTGGATTTAAGTCTTAGTCTCTGGTGTGTATTGCACCAAAGTCAATGACTCTGGGGTGGGGGGAGGGTTCAGGTCCTGGATCATGATGGCAGAGAAGGACCTAGTGGGGGTTGAATTGTTATGTGGAAAACTGAGAAATGGTATTGCCGTTGTTGTTGGATAGCATAGAGAGAAATGGAGAGAGGAGGAGAAGTCAGAGAGGGGGAAAGAAAGACAGACACACCTGCTGACCTGCTTCACCACCTGTGAAGCGACTCCCCTGCAGGTGGAGAGCCGGGGGCTCCAACAGGAAGTGCAGGGACCTTATGCTGGTCCCTGCACTTTGCGCCATGTGCGCTTAACCTGCTACGCTACCACCCGGCCTCCAAAACTGGGAAATGTTACACATGTACAAACTATTGTATTTTACTGTCGACTGTAAACCATTAATCCCCAAATAAATAAATAAATAAATCTTAATTCTTTTTTTTTTAATTTTTTATGTAAGAAAGGATTAATGAACAAAAACATAAGGTAGGAGGGGTACAACTCCACACAATTCCCACCACTCAATCTCCATAACCCACCCCCTCCCATGATAGCTTTCCCATTCTCTAGCCCTCTGGGAGCATGGACCCAGGGTCATTGAGGGCTGCAGAAGGTAGAAGGTCTGGCTTCTGTAATTGCTTCCCCGCTGAACATGGGCGTTGACTGGTCGGTCCATACTCCCAGTCTGCCTCTCTCTTTCCCTAGTAGGGTGTGACTCTGGGGAAGCTGAGCTCCAGGACACATTGGTGGGGTCTTCAATCCAGGGAAGCCTGGCCAGCATCCTGGTGGCATCTGGAACCTGGTGATTGAAAAGAGAGTTAACATACGAAGCCAAACAATTTGTTGAGCAATCATGGATCCCAAGCTTGGAATAGTGGAGAGGAAGTGTTAGGGAGGTACTCACTGCAAACTCTAGTGTACTTCTGCTTTCAGGTATATATTTTGCAGTAGTTTATGGATACGTGTGCACATAAGCTCTCTCTCACAGAAACTGGTGTATATCTAGGTTATGGGACTTTGTTAGAAAGTGAACTACCTGAGATGAAATTACAGTGTACTATAAAAGGAAAGGTCTCACCCGAGTAATGAAGCTGAAGGGTTGTCATTCCACACGTGAAGTCTCTGGACACAGTCTGAGCTGAAGCATGTTGAGGTGGCAATCGTTGCTTTGGTTAGGTTGTGATCGGCGGATGCAATATTATTTGGTTTGGATTGGGAGATGCATTCGGGAAAGTGGGCCCTATCCAAGGGTTCCAGGACTGGGGGAAGTAGGGGCTCTATAGTGGAGATGTGAGGTTCCTGCTGTCTTAGGGTTCAAAAAGACAATCGATAGTTAATGTTATCATCACATTATTTGGTAATTGGGTTAACTTTGAAAAGTCCTTTTGTTAGGGTTTGCTGTACAGTATCCAGTATCTTGTATATAGCTGTGCTATTGGATGCTTCTAATCTACTTGGTCTAGGCTTTTGAGAGAGTCCACATATCAAATACACAGCCTATATATTAAAAGGATTCAGTTTGTGTTTTGAGAAACTTTGAGACATACAATTGATTTTCCCCCTCTCATATTAATTAACTACTGATTTATATGTCTACATTTTGCTAGGAGTGTACATACCCCAAGGACTCTATAACACCCAACCAAAAAGAGGTGTGTACTCCTATGTTCATAGCAGCACAATTCATAATAGCTAAAACCTGGAAGCAACCCAGGTGCCCAACAACAGATGAGTGGCTGAGAAAGCTGTGGTATATATACACAATGGAATACTATGCAGCTATCAAAAACAATGAACCCACCTTCTCTGACCCATCTTGGACAGAGCTAGAAGGAATTATGTTAAGTGAACTAAATCAGAAAGATAAAGATGAGTATGGGATGATCCCACTCATCAACAGAAGTTGATTAAGAAGATCTGAAAGGGAAACTAAAAGCAGGACCTGACCAAATTGTAAGTAGGGCACCAAAGTAAAAACCCAGTGGTGAGGGGTAGACATGTAGCTTCCTGGGCCAGTGGGGGGTGGGAGTGGGAGGGAGGGATGGGTCACAGTCCTTTGGTGGTGGGAATGGTGTTTATGTACACTCCTAGCAAAATGTAGACATATAAATAAATCTTAATTCTTATTTGACCAGTAGACTACTCAGTTTAAATACTATCTCATTAACTGGTGTTTCTTGCTGTGTCACACTGCCCAGCCATTAGTCAATCAGTGAGTCTTGGGTTCAGCATCTTAGGGGAGAGTGCAAAAGGAAAAATGTTGGCACCAGGCAGAGACACACCTGCTTAAGCGCACATTCTACAGTGCACAAGGACCCAGGTTCAAGGCCCTGGTCCCCACCTGTAGGGGGAAAGCTTCACAAGTGGTGATGCAGGGCTGCAGGTGTCTCTCTGTCTCTCTCCCTCCTTAAAGTTTAAAAAATGGAGAACCAAGAATATTTTTTTCTGGTG
Source organism: Erinaceus europaeus (assembly GCF_950295315.1). Taxonomy (NCBI): domain Eukaryota; kingdom Metazoa; phylum Chordata; class Mammalia; order Eulipotyphla; family Erinaceidae; genus Erinaceus; species Erinaceus europaeus. The sequence goes on along the minus strand of NC_080178.1, from coordinate 77,208,365 downwards.
CAACACATTTTTCCTTTTCAAAATTTTATTTAAGTTTGTGTTTTCATTATTATTATTTTATTTATTTATTTAAATTTTTTTATTTATAAAAAGGAAGCATTGACTAAACCATAGGATAAAAGGGGTACAACTCTACACAATTTCCACCACCAGAACTCTGTATCCCATCCCCTCCCCTGGTAGCTTTCCTATTCTTTATCCCTCTGGGAGCATGGACCCAGGGTCATTGTGGGATGCAGAAGGTGGAAGGTCTGGCTTCTGTCATTGCTTCCCCACTGAACATGGGTGTTGACTGGTTGATCCATACTTCCAGTCTGCCTCTCTCTTTCCCTAGTGGGGCAGGGCTCTGGAGAAGCAGAGCTCCAGGACACATTGGTGGGGTTGTCTGTCCAGGGAAGTCTGGTTGGCATCCTGCTAGCATCTGGAACCTGGTGGCTGAAAAGAGAGTTAACATACAAAGCCAAACAAGTTGTTGACCTATCATGGACCTGAAGGCTGGAATAGTGCAGATGTAGAGTTGGGGGGGGTGTCTCTTTTGTAGATAGCTAGTAGGCATATTTTAGCTATATTCTTTTTTATTATTATTATTTTATTTATTTATTCCCTTTTGTTGCCCTTGTTTTATTGTTTTAGTTATTATTGTTGTTATCGTTGTTGGATAGGACAGAAAGAAATGGAGAGAGGGAGGGGAAGACAGAGAGGAGGAGAGAAAGACAGACACCTGCAGACCTGCTTCACCACCTGTGAAGCGACTCCCCTGCAGGTGGGGAGCCGGGGTTTGAACCGGGATCCTTATGCCGGTCCTTGTGCTTTGCGCCACCTGCACTTAGCCCGCTGCACTACAGCCCGACTCCCTTTAGCTATATTCTAAACGGCCTGTGGCTATACTATTTTTTTTCTTTTTCCCCTGAGCCTGAAATCCGATATGCAGGTGGATCCAAGTTATTGTCTGGGGAGATGATGTCATGGCTGGAAAAAGGACCAGAAAGCTGGATCAGGGAAGAGAGTAGCTCCCTAATATGGGAAAGGGGTATAAATACTGTTGACTGTAAACCCCATCGATTTGATGTGATCTAAGGTCCATATTCAACTTAGGGTCCTATGTGACCTCTGCATCCCCGTAGATCTGAGCTCACATTCTGTGGTCATGAGTAGGAACGTTCCAAGCTGCCCCAGTATCGCCCCATCTTCCTCAGATGTAGTATGTTGTCCAGCCTCCCTTTGGACTCTCTACCATTGTTGACCCAAGGTCAGGGTAAGTCCTATGGGGATCCACAAAGGGTTCTACTGTGTTGTTCCTGATAGAAATGATCGGTAATAATGGAGAGAGGGATTTATTTGAGGTCTAGGCCCATCATCTGTTTGGGAATCTCAGGACTCCCCGACTAGGGCCCCAGCTGATGGGGTGGCCTGATAGTGACTAAAGAATCATCTTTAAAGTATGCCAGTCTCTTGCCCTTATTCAGCTTTTGCAGTCCTTGCTTTGATAAGGTTAGCTTGGAAGTGAGAGAACTGTAATAGGAAGTAGGTGAGGAGGGTATCTAAGTTTAAGTAGACATTATTTCATTATGAACTTTATACCGACTCACTACAGACTATTGTGTATTTTTGCTTTCAGGTATATATTTTGTCCTAATTTATGGATACATGTGAACATAGGCTCTGTCTTACGGGACCTGGCCTATATCTAGGTCTTGGGACTTTGTTAGGAAGTGAACCTGGAATGGAATTAGAGAATCCTATGAAAGGAAAGATCTCACCCGAGTAATGAGGGTGAAGGGTTGACATTCCATGCCTGACTGTCTCTGGACAGTCTGTAGTGAAGCATGCTGAGGTAGTACTCACGTTGATTAGGTTGGGATCGGCGGATGCAATATTATTTGGTATGACTTGAGAGAAGCATGCAGGAAAGTGAGCCCTACCCTAGAGGTTCCAGAGGGAAATATAGGTTCTATAGAGAAAGTGGGAGGTTCCTGCTGTCTTAGGGTTTAGGAAGACAATAGATTGTTATTGCTATAATCACATTATTTGGCAATTGGGTTAACTTTGATATATCCCTTTGTTAGGATTTGCTGTATCATACACAACATTACCCTAATTTATGTCCTTTGATATCATTTGTATATAGCTGTGCCACTGGTTGCTTCTGTTCTCTCTAGTCTAAGGGAGAACAGAAGCAACTGTCACACAGAGAGACCCCTCACATGCCAGACATCAGACAAGAGACTAGTCACCAAAATATACATAGAGCTCGGCAAACTTAGCAACAAAAAAAGCAAATGACCCCATCCAAAAATGGGCAGAGGATACGAACAAAACATTCACTATTTATTTATTATCGGATAGATATAGAGAGAAATTGGGAGGGAGGAGGGAGATAGAGAGGGACAGAGAGACACCTGCAGCCCTGCTTCACCACTAGCAAAGTTTTTCCTGTGTAGGTGGGAGTGGGGACTCAAACCCAGGTCCTTACACACTGTAACGTGTGATCAACCAGGTGCGCCACCACCCAGCCCCAGTAAAAACACTCAGCCCCATTTCTTGCCTCTCCTCAGCCTCCCCCTACCCTACCCACTCAACTCCTCCCTTTGCCCTCCCCTTCCCTCCCCTGCTGAAAGGAACTTGAAACACTGATTTGGCCATGTCACTCTCCTGCTTCAATCCCTGCTTTACCATTCCTCTCAGCAATTGTTTCACCTTTCTCCTCTCCTAATGTGCTGGCTTGCTTGCATGCCTGAGGATTTGAAGGGCATTCACTCAGCAAGGTTGCACGTGGTTCCCAGCAAGCCAGCTGTGAGCCCCTCCCTCCTCTACTATGCCCAGCCCACCCTGTTTCCAGACTGTGCTGAACCTCAAAGGGGAGAGTCCCTGCCTTAGAGCATAAAACTCAAGCTCTCTGACCTCCTCTCCAGGGCTCTACTTGGTCAAGCACATCTACATCCCCAGCTTCCTGCCCTCCCAGACCTCCACATGTGTCCTCTTGCTGGCCTAGTCCAAACTGCCTCCACCCTCTGCTTGAAGGTACCACACCCCTGTGACGCACAGGTATCTCCCTTCCCCCCTCCACGCCCCCCCACCCTGCACTCTTCCACCCTGTTGACAGCTACCGTTCCTTCAAGATGCAGTTCAAAAACCACCTCCAGGAAGTCTTCTTGTGATGTTTGTCCCCTAAGCTCCTTGCTTATCTTGAATTCAGAGAGAACTCAACTTTGTTTGTTCCAGGGTTATCACTGCGGCTCAGTGCCAGCACTACGAACCCACTGCTCCCTGCGGCCATTTTTCCCCCATTTTTATTGGACAGGACAGAGAGAAATTGAGAGGGGAGAGGAAGATAGAAAGACACCTGCTGAGCTGCTTCACTGCTTTTGAAGCGACCCCCCTCCCCCACAGGTGGGGGGCCGGAGGCTCAAACTGGGATCTTTGAGCTTTGTACTATGAAATAAAGCTTTGTATGTAACCCAAGGCGTCACCACCCAGCCCCCAAGTACTCGACTTTATAGCTTGTCTTATGCACTTGAGTATAAGATCCTTGAACCCAAGCATTGTGAATTAATTCATCTTAAAGACTTCAACGCCTTGCACAGTGCTTTACACCGTAGGAACTTGCTGCAGTTTGTAGGAGGAGGAGGAGAAGAAAGGGGAGGTGGAAAACTGTAGCTTTGATCATGTCTTCCCATCAGAACCTTATGAAAGAAGACAGTGGTTTACTGTCCATTTAATTAACTGCTGTAAGGTTTTATTGTTGACATGGTAAATTTTAAAGGTCTTTATTTTAAAAAGGGTCTTTTGGTTGATGTTTTTATTTGCTTTTGATGACTTATTTAAAGTTATACAAAGTGCTTCCTGGTTCTAAAAGAGTCCCCTCTGTGATGTTGACCAAGGGTTTGGACTCTGAATGACCCTCTTGGTCACTTCCCATTGGTATGTTCTGAGTCTGTTACCTACCTTCTCTGAGCTTTCTTCAGCCCTCATTTATAAAACACAGTCAATAAAACTACCAACCCCGCAGCATTTCCTTTGAAATCTCAGTGAAAATAGACCTCAAATTGAATAAGCACATGTTCACTAAATAATTTCTCTTTTAAAGACAAGATTAGGGATCCGGGCAGTAGTGCATCAGGTTAAGTGCACATAATACAAAGCACAAGGATCCTGGGTCGAGCCCCCCAGCTCCCCATCTACAGGGAGGTAGCTTCACAAGCTGTGAAGCAGGCCTGCAGGTGTCTCTCATTCTCTCCCCCTCTCTACCTTCCTCTTCCCTATTTCCCCAATTTCTCTCTGTCCTATCCAAAAAATCAAAAACATGGCCACAGGGGTAGTGGATTCGTAGTGCAGGCAGCTATAACCCTGGATGAAAAAAAGAGACAGAATCTAATGTATACAGTTTTAAGTTATGACTTCATTAGCAGGTGACTATAATATAATTAATTCTAATAAAGAAGAAACAAAAATTTTGCTAAGGACCTAGGTAATGTGATAATAGAGAAGCAATCTTTTTTCTATTATGTCTCACTCACTTATGATTAAGCTACAAGACCATTCCCTCACCTACGAAATGGATCTATTCGTCATTGTGCGGACTTGTTTGAAATGATATCCTAGTTTAAATGAATTTCTCCTTCACGTGATCTTCTGGCAAGATTAGCTTTTAATATGGGTTAATATTCTACATTGAGAGCTGTACACGAGCACCACAGGAGCCAAGCCGGAGTCAAAGACATGGTCCCAGTACAGTTGTCACTCGCTGAGGACGCATCTATCCAACAAGCGTGACCGTGGCTAACACCGACGGGAGATGGAGATGGGAGGCTTCCTGTCACCCAGGCAGTCCAAGTCGGGCTCCCCAAGCTCGTTCAAGCCTCCCGCTGGAATCACGTGCCACCTTTCCAATTCTAATGCCGGAAGCCTCTGGCTGGTGACAGAGCACGACCTGAACCCTGGTGCTCTCCAGAGCATCCTTTGCTTGGCATCCGCAGCATCTGTCAAGGCCATGAATCCAGCACAGAGAGGAAGCATTCTTTAAGGCTCCGGCATCCAGACCAGGGGCAGAAAGCTGTGTGTCCTCTCGTGCCTGAGGTTCTGAGGTCCCAGGTTCAATTCTCAGCACCACCGGTTCTCTGCTCTGGAGTATCTCTCCCTCCCTCCCTCTCCCTCTTACTTCTCTCTCTCTCCCTCCCTCCCTTCTTTCTCTCTCTCCTTCCCTCCCTCTCTCTCTCCCTTCTTTCTCTCTCCTTCCCTCCCTCTTTCTCCTTCTCCCTCTTTCTCTCTCCCTCTTTCTCTTTTCCTCTCCCCCTTTCTCTCTTCCTCTCTTTCCCTCCCTCTTCCTCCTTTCTCTCTCTCCCTCCCTCCCTCCCTTTTTCTTTCTCCCTCTCTCTCTCTGCCTTTCTCTGTATCTCTCATGAAAATCAAATAAAATATTTTTGGGTGGGGGAGACAACATAATGGTTATACAAACAGACTCTCATGCCTGAGGCTTCTAAGTCCCAGGTTCAATCCCCCGCACCACCATAAACCAGAGCTGAGCAGTGCTCTGGTGTGTGTGTGTGTGTGTGTGTGTGTGTGTGTGTGTGTGTGTGTGTGTGCATCTCTCTCAAAAATAAATAAATAAATAAAAAGAAAATTAAATAAAATATTTTTAAAGGAAAACAGCTGTGTGTCTCACCCCCTTTCCACAGAAAGCTCTTCTCTCCTTTCCCCCAGTCACTCTGTCTTCTTTCCGTCATTGTATCCAGCACTTTCTAAAATATTTTCCTTTTTTTTTTTTCAATCTCATAGAGCATGTATGAACACAAAGACCTTTCTTTCTTTGCACATTGCACCCTCTCCACCCATGCCTGGGACAGTGTGTAGTCTGAGCAGTGTTCAGTGAGGGAGGGTAGCCAGAGAGAAGGGCTCCCTTCCCCACCCCCCCACCCCACCCCCAAACCTGCTCTCACTTGCTCAGACAGATCATGTTCCACTGGCTGACCAAAGCCTGGCTCCACGACTCTTGTTTGCCAAGTTTCTTCAACTCTCCAGCCCTCCACTCCCCATCCCAACAACCCCCCTCCGCCACCACTGCCCCTCTGCTAACCTGTTTCCTCATTTTGAGATCAACTCACTGATCAGCCTTCAGTTTCTTGCCCCTTCAGTCATTCCAACTCCAGTCTCTGTGCTTGACCCTTAGGGGAACAGCTTGTTTTTTCCTACCCTTTCTGCAGGTGGCTAATATCATCGATTATTTGACTCCTCCGACCCTCACGGGGTAATCTTTTCTCTAATCCACGCCTCCAGGCCACCTCTCCGTGGGCCGATGTGCTTCACTGATCACACCAGGCAGAGTCAAGCAGAGGTGCTGGCACTGCTCTACATAGATTCATCCAGAAACTGCGGTGCTGTTAATCTCCATGGTGCTTCTGCTAATAACGTCTGTCTCTAATCAACCTCGATCTACCCTTCACCATGCCAGCAAGATAAATGCCAGCCACCAGGAAACTAGCTAGAAGAAAGACAGCCCTGAAGGCCCAGGAAAAAGAAAAAAAAAGTCTCTCCATCCACTCTGGCAGAGCCCAAGAACACCTCATTTCGGAGGCTTCTCCCAACTCTGATTCCTCCTTAGAATGTATCCTAAACTCAAAAGCCAGTAGTTACATTTCTCTACAAAGGAGCAAGCAAAGAAAGAAAGAAAAAAAGTTTTTGTTTGACATGGCAACAGTAGAAACAAGAATGTGTTTCTCTTTTTATGAAAAATCCGAGAGGAACTCACTGAGATCTTGACGATGAGTATCACCTAATCGCCTCTCTGCCAAGGTGTGTTCTCTGCCTCGGCCACCCCCCTCCACAGACACAGCTGCTGGCTCTCACTGGGTCTTGCTGTCAGGGGGGCTGCTGCTAATACCCGAGGCAGAATGTGGCAAGAAGCAGTGGCACCTGCTTTATTGAACGACATCTTCATGTTATCCTGTGAAAGAGAAATGTGTGGTGTGCTTGTCCACGAGAGGGGCTCACCGCGCATCGATCCGTCAGCCTGTCCATTCTGCACAGCTGAGTTCCAGGTGCCTGGTTGTACAGTTGGGCCCCAAATGGAACTGACAGGTGGAGAGTCGGAGCTGTTAGAGATAACAAGTGTATATGCCCCTAAGCGTCTGTCTGCCCCGACTACCACATGTACAAGCCGGACAGCAGAGCCCCTGAATCAGAGAAGAGACTCAGCAATCAGAGAGCATCAAGGGAGAAGGTGACGTGTTGGTCCCCTGCTGCTGGAATCTTTGAATCAACACATATGGAATTCACTACCTCACCCCCGAGATTTATGTGCATTGAATTCAAAGCAAGGGCTGGGGGCCCGGGCGGTGGCGCACCAGCTTAAGTGCGCATAGTACTAAGCGCAAGGACCTGTGCAAGGGGCAGGGATTTGAGCCCCAGCTCCCCACCTGCAGAGGAATTGTTTCATGAGCAGTGAAGCAGGTCTGCAAGTGTCTGTCTTTCTCTCTCCCTCTCTCTCTTCCCTCCTCTCTCACTTTCTCTCTGTCCTATCCAGTCAAATGGAAATAATGGCCGCCAGGAGCAGCAGATTCATAGTGCCGGCACTGAGCTCCAGTGATAACCCTGGGGGCAATTTAATTGATTGATTAATCAATTAGCTTAATTAATTTAATTTATTAATTAAAATAAAAGGATAAGCATGCAATTTCAATTGACACATTAGTGTAGGTTCTTGGGCATCAGGAGAGACATTAATGTAGAGGCCTTTCTCTCTACTGTTTTCCCCTCCACCGGGTAAATATCTAGTCTTCTTTTAAGATTCTGTTCAAATTTTGTCTGTCAAGTGCCAGTCTTCCCGTGTTTGCAGCTAGAAGCCTGATTCCCATAGCAGTAATGCAGCTCAGCCCATGTATGCAGTGTGTGTGTGTGTGTGTGTGTGTGTGTGTGTGTGTGTGTGTGTGTGTGTGTGTGTGTGTTGGACCAGTCTGCACACTCAGAGAATATAGGACCCATGTCTTATTTCCGTCCTCCTCTGCCTTCCTTCGGGGCTTGACCTGCAGGGGGTGCTCAGGAAATATTTGAAAGACGCATGCACAGTTTGTTAATTCACCCCCAGATAGCAATCTGGCATTTCTCCAAACAGCTTTATTCAAAAGGAATTCAAAGACAGAAACATAATGTCGTAGCCAACTCCAGCAGCTCTCTGTTAACAAAGAGCATAAGTTCTTTTTACAACTTCTGTCTGGACTGGCATTTAATCTTCATGAATTTTTTTTAATTAAAAAAAGAAAAACAGTCACAATCCCATCAACACTACGAGAATGATGGCACAAAGGTCACACATTGTCAACTCTTGGATAATGATAGTGTCTTCAGTTGGCATGACCTGACTCTGGTAATCTGATTATGTCACTTCTCCGCTTAAAAATCTGTCAGCTTTGGCTTTTCAACTCTTCCTCAGGGTGTCAGGAGTTTCCCGGGTGCTCTGAGATTGTGGTCTCCCTGGAGATTGTACCCCTCTCGTCCTATGGTTTTGTTAATGTTTCCTTTTTTAAATATCTCTTTTAAAAAAGGAAGGTTATGGGCCCGGTTCCCATGTTCTTTTCTCCAATCAGAGAAGTTCTACAAGAATCTGTTGACGTGTTTCATATGTGTTTGAATACCTTTGGCTGAACGCGACCATACGCTTTGCCTTGGCTCCTACACTTGCTCTCGTTTCTGTGTTTCTCACTGGCCTCATCCCTGATGTCAAGTGAGTTTGCACCTCAGAATTCACCCACCGTTCCAGCTTGCTAACTGCTGGTGTTTTTGTTTTTGGTGTTTTGTTTTTTATTTTTATGAATCCCTGTCCAGCTCCACAACACACACATTCTAGTTTTCACACAATCTCAGTCTTACTGTAAATGCCATTTTATTTGTTTTTATTGGTGATTTAATAATGATTATCAAGATTGTAAGATAACAGATACAATTTTATAGATTTCTTTAAATATTTATTTATTATTGGATAGAGATAGAGAAAAATTGAGAGAAGGGGAGATAGAAAGGAGGAGTGGGCCGTAGCACAGCAGGTTAAGCACACATGGCACGAAGCACAAGGACTGGCGTAAGGGTCTCAGTTCGAGACCCCGGCTCCCACCTGTAGGGGAGTCACTTCGCAGGCAGTGAAGCAGGTCTGCAGGCAGTGAAGCAGGTCTCCCTCTCTCTGTCTTCCCCTCCTCTCTTGATTTCTCTCCTATCCAACAACTACAACAGCAATGGCAACAATAAGAACAACAATAAGGGCAACAGAATGGGCAAAATAGCTTCTAGGAGCAGTGGATTTGTACTGCAGTACTACCCAAGAGATAACCCTGGAGACAAAATAAAAAATAAAAGAAAGGGAGACAACTGACAAAGAGAGACAACCGCAGCACTGCTTCACCACCTTTGAAGCTTTCCCCCTGCAGGTGGGGACCAGAGGCTTGAACTCAGGTCCTTGCACACTGTAGTGTGTAGTTTTGTTTAACTAGGTGTGCCACTGCCTGGCCCCTCAGGGCTACAATTTATATAGTTTCCACCACCAGAGTTCCCTGTCCCATCCCCTCCATTGGAAGCTTCCCTATTCTTTATTCCTCTGGAGTATGGCCCAAAGATCTTTATGGGGTGCAGAAGGTGGAAGGTCTGGCTTCTGGAATTGGTTCTCCAGTGGACATGGGTGTTTACATGTGGTCCACACCCCCAGCCTGTTTCTGTCATTCCCTAGTGGGGCAGGGCTCTGGGGAGGTGGGGTTCCAGGACACACTGGTGAGGTTGTCTGCCCAGGGACATCAAGTTAGCATCCTGGTAGCATCTGCAGCTTGGTGGTTGAAAGGCGGTAAGACCCAAAGCAGGGCAAACTGTTTAATAAACAGGAACCCAAAGGTAGGAAGAGAGCAGATGAAACTAGGGGTCTTCACACACACCATTTTATTCTGGCTTCTAGACACTGTATCATAAATATTCTCCCATTCTGTGAGGCACATCCTTTCGAGTTACCTGCTTTTAATGCGTCCTTTGAAAAAAAAGATTTACTTATTTCACAAGAGAGATCGAGAGAGAAACAGAGTACTACTTTGGGAGAAGTGATTCTGAGGGTCAAACTTTGGATCCTATGTTTGGAAATCCAGAACTCTCCCACTGTGCCACTTTCCAGGCCTAGGCTGCCTTTTTGTTGTTGTTATTGTTGCTGGTTTTGTTTGTTTGTTTTTCCCTAATAAGGTACTAATGGAAGTGAAAGAGAAGAAAAGAGAGAAAAAAAAGAAAGAAGGAAAGAAAGAAAGAAAGGAGAGAAAAGAAGGAAGAAAGAGAGAAAGAAGAATCAAAACACCTCTCCACCTTTTTTGTGTGTGATATTTTACCTGCTTGTGTCTCTCTTGCCTCCAGTTCCAAACCAGCACTTCACATATGCAAGGTGTGTGCCCAGGGCTGACGTATACACACGTGCAAGGTGTGTGCCCAGGGCTGACGTATACACACGTGCAAGGTGTGTGCCCAGGGCTGACGTATACACACGTGCAAGGTGTGTGCCCAGGGCTGACGTATACACACGTGCAAGGTGTGTGCCCAGGGCTGACGTATACACACGTGCAAGGTGTGTGCCCAGGGCTGACGTATACACACGTGCAAGGTGTGTGCCCAGGGCTGACGTATACACACGTGCAAGGTGTGTGCCCAGGGCTGACGTATACACACGTGCAAGGTGTGTGCCCAGGGCTGACGTATACACACATGCCCAGCACATTTCTTCTAGAAATCAGCATGTTCTTACTGATTCTAACAAGTCTTTTATTGTACTTTATTGCTACAAGTCTCTTATTAGTAAGATTTTCTTTCTTTCTATGTTTTGTCATTATTATGCTGTAATGGTATCCTATTGAATCTTGAATTCTTCAATAATTACTTCTAGTGCTTTAAGCCACTGAAAGTTCCTCATATTTTCTGTTTGTTTGTTTTGCCCCCAGGGTCGTCGCTGAGGCTCAGTGCTGGCACTATGAATCCACTGCTTCTGATAGCCATTTTTTCCTTCTATTTTTTTTTTTAGATAGAACAGAGAGAAATTGAGAAAGAAGGAGGAGAGGGAGAACCCAAACCCCTGGGGCTTTTTCTAATAAGAAAAGTGTCTAACATTATTCTATCATTGGTTCATGATGTAAAATCAGTATATTCATTAACTTAAGGTATTCATTATTTTCCTCAAAATAAGTTATAGGTTTCATAAATACCTCTCTTGATATATACTGAAAAGGATTGTATCATTTAATAATATATTTTCTTTTCTTGATCTCTGTTTCTGCTTTGCTAGAGCACCTTCACTAAAATCAAATTTGTCAGATAGACTAAATTAGACCAAGTCTAGTCTTACCTGTTTTATAATAGACAGCGTAGCTTGAGGATGATCTATTCTGCAGGAGCTTGGAAGAATTCCTTCATTCTGTGTGCTTTGCCTTTTTGGAGATTCTGAATTCTTAAGTTTTTTCTTTGTTGTGGTTTGTTTCCCTCTGTATTCTTTCATTTGAAGTATTTTATATTATGGGCTGGTGGTGGGCACACCTGGTTGAGCCCACATGCTGCAACGCACAAGGACTGGGGTTCAAGCCCCTGGTCCCCACCTGAAGGGGGAAAGTTTTGCGAGTGGTGAAGCAGTGCTACAGGTCTCTGTCTCTCTCCCTCTCTGTTAGCCCCTTCCCTCTCGATTTCTGGCTACCTCTATCCAATAAATGAATAAATAAAGATAAGAATAAAAAGGAATCTTTTTTAAAAAGAAGTATTTCATATTCTTATTACAAATTATCACCTATATTTTGAGACTTTTAGTCTGTTTGTATGTATGTAGGCAGAGTATCTCTGTATACACAGTTTAATCCCTTTTTATATTTCACATATGGAATTGGGCCAGAATTCTCATCAGCTTCCCACTGGAATCAGAATTCCCAGAAATTTAGTAACTTGACTTTTAGGACCATCTTGCCTATAAATAGGGATTATGTTACTTACAGTCCAGGGTGGTTGTGAGAATCACAGATGATACCTGTAAAAGTCTTACTTAACAACCACAAAAAGTCTTACTTACCGGAGTGACTTGTCCTTAGTAAGCAGAAGACATGACAGTGTCGCCCATTATAATGTCGCTCGCCTCCGTTCTTACTTATATTTTCATGGGCTGTCAGTGTTTTCAGTGTTTTCAGAGGCAGCTAGTGAATGGAGAGCCACTGAAGGGTCTTGAAGAAAGAGCACTAACTTCAGTAGTTGAAGGTGTCAGCTGAGTTTGTGGACAGCTCATCAGAGGATAGGCTTGTGTTGAAAGACATGACAGTCGGTAAGGGGCCAGTTAAACTCTTTTTGCAGAGGTGTAGAGCTCTTAGTTACAGTCAGTGAACACAGGCCCCAGAGCTTTGGAGAGCCCTCTCTTTTAAGGCCTCATAGGTATGGGAAATTGACCAACTGGCCCCCAATTGTCCTGCTCTAATAGTCAACCTTTCAGTGCCTGGAAACAGATGCTGACAAACACAGTGACCCAGACTAAACCCAGCTTTTGAATGGGACAACAAAATGGGCTTTGTCTTTGCATTTGAAACAGGGCCCAATTATTTCTGATTAATAAATGAAACTCTGTGTCCACATGGAAATGACTGTAGAGAAGTGGTCAGAAAGCATTCTGTGTAGGGAAAGGCCAGTGAAGTTTGCAGAAGGCATTCACTGGCCTGGAGGCTGGTCTAAGACAGAAAGCAATTGCCAGCTTCCAAATTCTTCTCTTGTTTCCCTAAATCATTTTTTTTTCTTTTTCTTAAATGTGTTTAACTCCTCTGCTTAAGATTTATTTTGGCTCACTGGTGATAGTCTCCTGTGTTTATGCTGTCATTTGGGGGGAGGGAATGCACTATTAAAAGCATTCCTGATCTGTATACAAATGTCAGAAGAAAAATAAGCCAAGACACTGACAATAGTTGTTAATCAAGACATTTATTTCATATGTTCCATGGACAAAGTACTGTGGTAGGTGCTGTCTGACAGAGATAGTCTCTACCATCAAAAGTCCTTCATTCTACTTGTAGACTCATCTGGCTGTGATACAAGAGAAGCAGGAAGAAATGCACACTCTGTGGGAGCACAGATACCATGAATGATCAGCAGAGACTTCCTGGGAAAGGTTGCTTCTCGGTGTTGTATGCTTTACATTGGTTTGTTCTAGCTCTCCCCCTGCCAAGAAAATTGGTTCAGTCCTGCTAGTTTCGCGGGCCCACTTGTCCCCGCCCCAAGGAACCTTGAGAGAGTTCCAGAGTTCCAGAGTTCGAGAGTTGTTGGCGCCGCCGCGGGGGAAGGAGGCAGCAGAGTTCTGTTTGGTGATTAGTTTGGGTTAGTTTATGAATCGTTGTTCCTGAATAAAGAAATACAGCTTCCCTGCCCAGCCGTGTGTCCGCGAGTCTCTGTCTACCGCCGTGACACTAGCCCGGCCTCCTGGAGCTCCAAATTTTAACAACATCTCGGAATAAGAACTGGCTTCCTATGAGCATGTGTTCCCACAGACTCTTTTAGTCCAACCAGCCAACACACCCATGCACTGTGCCCCAGTGGTCAGCAAACACGAGCCGTTATTTTTGCCTGTCCCCCCACGTGTGCTCACAAGCCCTCAGACACGTTGTTTCCAGTTCACCTGTGTTTGCTTTCTCACCCTCGCTGCACTGACTCAGTCCCAAACCCCCACTCCCTGACGGGTATCCGGTCCGCCTCAGTTTAGTGCCCTTCAGCGTCTGGCTTCTTCCATCTGGTCTCGTCCGCATGGTTTTTGATTCTGCCCTCTTTCATGTTTCTCGGCTCTTCCCAACATGTTATCTTGCGGAAAACCGCTCAGCTCCAGTCCTTTATCTGGAGTACCCACATGCTTGGAAAGGCGAACCTCCCACTGGAGAAGCTGTTAGAAGAATTCCGTTGGGGTCAGGCAGTGGCGCGCCTGGTTGAGCACACACGTTACAGTGCACTGGGACCCAGGTTCAAGCCTCCGGTCCCCACCTGCAGGGGGAAAGCTTCACGAGTGGTGAATCAGGGCTACAGGTGTCTCTCTGCCTCTTTCCCTCTCTATCTTACCCTTCCCCTCTCAATTTCTTTGTGTCTCTATCCAACAATAAATTAATTTTAAAAAATTCCCGTCATCACTCTTATAGAACTCATGGTGGGGAGGGCGGGTGGTGGTGTACCTGGTTGAGCGCACATGTTACAGTGCACAAGGACCTGGGTTCGAGCCCTCACTCCCCACCTGCAGGGGGAAAGCTTTGAGAGTGGTGAAGCAGTGTTGCAGGTGCCTCTCTCTCTCTCTCTCTCTCTCTCTCTCTCTCTCTGTCACTGAGATGATTAGAGATAGTGGTTCCAAGATTAGGAGAGTATTTCACTGACATCATCAGAGACTAATATTAGATAACTTCCATCTTTCCACACTGCAATTTTAGGCGGACCAAAGGTATTGTCTTGGGAGATGGTGTCAGAGTTGGAAATAGGACTAGAAAGCTGGATCAGGGAAGAGAGTGGCTCCCACATATGGGAAAAGTGTATAAATATTGTTAACTGTAACCTCATTGATCTGATTCAGTGCAGGAGCCTGTGTGACCTCTGCATCCCTGTAGGTCTGAGCTCGCATTCTGTGGTCATGAGTAGGAAGATTCCAGGTTGCACCAATTTCAGGAATCATCTTCTTCGGGTGGTAGGTAGAGTATGTTGTCCAACCTCCCTTCAGAGAATGGAACAGTCTCTACCATTGTTGATCCACATTGAGGGCAAGATCCTGTAGGGGCCCACAGAGGGGTCCATTATGTTGTTCCTGATGGAGATGACCAGTGACAGTGGAGAGAGGGGGAGAAAAAGACAGACACCTGCAGACCTGCTTCACCACCTGTAAAGTGATCGCCCTGCAGGTGGGGAGCTGGGGGCTCGATCTGCAATCCTGATACTGGTCCTTACGCTTTGCATCATGTGCGCTGAACCCGCTGCACCACCAGCCAGCTCCCCGATTATAAGATTTTTTAAGATTATAGGGGTGTATTTCCACAACTCATCCATGTGGTTTATAGATTTAAACATCATCTCTGGCACTTATCAGCTCTGTGACCCTAAGAGAAATGTTAAGATCTCTGCATCTCCGTTTTCTTATAAATAAAACAGTGAGGATAGTAATAGGACAGTTATGAAGGTTGACTCAGTCAGTTAACTAGAAGCATTAAGTACAGTAGTGATATTGATGTTCCCATGTGCCAAGAACCATACAGGAGACCCCCAAGAAAATGGAAGAAAACACGATTAATAGCTAGTAGTTGCCAGTCCCAGTTCGGGGCGCCAGTTGCCGGTCTAGCTTCGCGGGTGGGAGACAGACGGCCAGGGACTCATGGCTGAGCTGGGAACGCAGTTCAATCTTTATTGACGAGAGGGGATGCAGTTCAACAACGTAATCTAACCTAATCTAATCTCCCTTCATTAGAAAGCCCTGTCTTTTATGTCTCCTGAGGCGGAAGTGTCAGGAAGAGGAAGTACGTAGGATAGGGGGTGGGGAGAAGGAAAATAGCCCCAACCAGTGGGGATTAAACCAATGAAAACAATGATTATGTAAATAGACCACAGCCTCAAGCAATGTAATAGAAGGGGTCTTAGAAGCAGAATTTAGAAGCAGACCAATAGTGGTCATTGGTACCATCTGTGTCAGGAGCTGCCCTTTGGAAAGTCGTTAGAAATGCACTCTCTCTGCACTCTCTCGGGAGTCGGGCAGTAGCGCATGTGGCACAAAGCACTAGGGACAGAGAAAGGACCCCAGTTCGAGCGCCCGGCTCCCCACCTGCAGGGGAGTCGCTTCACAGGCGGTGAAGCAGGTCTGCAGGTGTCTGTCTTTCTCTCCCCCTCTCTGTCTTCCCCTCCTCTCTCCATTTCTCTTTGTCCAACAATAACAGTAGCTATGACAACAATAACAGTGGCAACAATAGCAACTACAACAAGCACAACAAAGGCAACAAATTGGGAAAAGTGGCCTCCACATTGGAGGCAAAAAAAAAAAAAAAAGAAGAAGAAGAAAATAAAAGAAAAAGAAATGCACACTCCCAGGGGCCAGATGGTGGCGCACCTGGTTGAGTGCACATGTTACAGTATGCAAGGACCCAGGTTCGAGCCCCCGGTCCCCACCTGCAGGGGGGAAGCTTCATGAGGTCTGCAGGTGTCTCTCTGTTTCTCTCCCTCTCTATCACCCCCTCCCCTCTCAATTTCTGGCTGTCTCTATCCAGTAAGCAAAGATAATTTTAAAAATTGTTTAAAAAGACAAGGAAATACATACTCTGCTCCACCCCTCACCTCACACCCACTGAGTCAGAGACTCTGGTTTAATAAGCCCTCCGGGTGATTCTGAAATACACCAGAGTTTGCAAACCACCAGTCTAGGTGTTTAAGAAATGGAAACTATGACTTTTGCTTCCCCTTAGCACACCGGCTAGTCATTTCTGCTGAAAGAAGTGGCAGGCATGCCCTCCTAGGTCTTTACTTGATGTTAGCCCAGAGCCCATACTAACTAACCACATCCGTGACACTTCTGGCTCTCAGTCTCCTTCCTTACAAGAAGGAGACTTGAGGAAGCCCAGCGTCCTTGCTCCTCCTCCCTGCTGCATCCTGTGAGGAGTTTGAGAATGAATAGTTCCTTTTTCCTCACAGTCCCGGGCACCCTGGCCGCTGTCTTCCCGGTGTGACATCATGTGTTCTCATCTGTCCCCTGGGTAACATAGGAACTCCTGGAAGGCAGAAACTGTGTCTTCATCATCCACCTGTGTTGCCAGCACCTGGTACACATACAAGACACCTAGTAAATGGGTGGAGAGTGAATGAAGTGTCAGCCCCAAATCAAAGGGGCATTTGTTCCTGCGGCACTCGGGGCAGACACGCTCTTGCAGCCAATATATTTCTGTGGTGACAAGCAGGCAGCGCGATTGCCCAGAGACCTGTAAGACGTCCCATCAGCCAGGCCTCCCCCCCCCCCCCGCCCATCCCCTCGGTGCCACAAGGAAGGCTGTGAGAGGGTCTCCTGGCAGATTGGAGCCACCTCAGGAACCATCCAGGAAAAAGCCAGCGGTAACTCTCCATTTCTTCTCTTTGTCATCCTTTTGTCTTCCCAGTGGCAGGCGAGGTTTGAAATGGGCTCTGTCTGCTGACAGTTTGGACAGAATAACATTCCTGTCTCATCAGTTCTGAGCCGTGGAGGGCTGAGTTCTGCTCTGGGCTGTGGGAAATGAATAGAGTTCTCAACTGAAGAACTTGATCCTTCTCTGAAGCTAAGTTCCCTGAGTTGGTTTTATACCTTCCAGGCCTGTTCCTGCTGGGCAGGTGCAAAAAAGCCATCCTGTTCCCCCAGTCTGGCCCCCACCCACTGCCACCATGCTGGCAGTCATTGATCTGGATCCCTTCGAAGAAGTAGGATAAATATAGATTTCTTCTCCTGGACATTAATTTATGGAATCTCTGTGCGCTTCTCACCTGCTGCGGGTATATTCCACTTTATGGAAAGCAGCAGGGAACTCTTCCCTCATCCAAATTCAGACTATGAGGAAAAAGTTATTCTTGTTATCCTCTCTCTCTCTCTCTCTCTTTCTCTCTCTGATATTGGTTATGACGAAGGGTCCCTTCACTGGCTTTCCTGTATGTGGGACCTCTGTCACCACAACATTTACAGTTTGACACAAATTCTACTTGCCTTAGCTAGTTCTCACTGCTGGGCCTGTCTTCACATATTCAGAGCTTAGACCATTTTTTCTTGTTAGTCCCCTCTGCTCACACCAGCAAAGTCAAGTGCTTTTTTTTTTAAGTTTTTTAAATTTGTATTAGTGATTTAATAATGATTAACAGGACTATTAAGATAACGAGGGTATAATTCCACACAGTTCCCACCACCAAAGTTCTGTGTCCCAGCCCCTCCATTGGAAGTTTCCCTATTCTTTATCCCTTTGGGAGTAAGTGCCAAAGATCTTTATGGGGAGCAGAAGGTGGGAGGTCTGGCTTCTGTAGTTGCTTCTCTGCTGGACATGGGCGTCGGCAGGTGGACCCACACTCCCAGCCTGTTTCTGTCTTTCCCTAGAGGAGAAGGGCTCTGGGGAGGTGAGGTTCCAGGATACGTTGGTGAAGTCGTCTGCCCAGGAAAGTCAGGGTGGAATCAGAGTAGCATCTGCAACTTGGTGGCTGAAAGGCACCAAGATATAAAGATAAGATATAAATATAAGATATAAAGCAGGAAAAACTGTTAAGATATAAAGCAGGGAAAACTGTTTAATAAACAGGAGCCCAAAAGTAGGAATAGAGCAGATGAAGTTAGAGGCCTTCGGGTTGGAAGAAGCTAGGAAATCTATTTTAGGAATGTTCCAAGGAGCCCATGACTCGTAAAATTCAAGTTCTGACCACAGTCTATCTACCCAGCATTCTCAGAAACAGAGCTCTTGAGTCCTTCTGTGCAAAGGTAACTCTGCTTCCCTCTCTCTGTGGTCAGTGTTAAAGTCTGAGAGCACCAGTGTTTCCAGAGCACCAGGGTCTGATTTCTTTTTAATTTTGACTAAAGTGACATTCTTAGGGTGTTCCAAACAATCCTTTAAAGTGATTCTGCTCCCAGGCTTTTTTTTTTTTTCTGATTTTTATCCATTATCTATTTGAAAGGGATTTCAGATTACCGGGTGGTAGAAATGAAAGCATGACAAGCTATACACCCTGACCTTAAACAGCACCTATAAAATGACCTCGTGAAATATAATTAGAAATCCATTTCCGCGTCACGTTACAGATCTCTAACTGAAAGGTAATTTCTGTCATTTGAATATGATGGTGAGCTGATAGCTGAATTAGATTCTTAGGATAAAAACAATTCATCCTGCATTAGGAGTTATTACTTTAATTGAATAATATCTAGATCCTGTCAGTGGTGGCACTGTTAATGTGATTACCCATTATCTGGGTAATACCCCACTGCTACCTGAGGAAATATAGCTCATTCAATGGATGAAAGAATTAAAAGGGTGGGGGAAGGCTGCAAGCTCTTCATGGCTCATTATTCCAAGGTCAGGATAAAGGAATAGACCTGACCTTGAACTAGGATAGAGGAAGTGCCCTGAGCTACCTGCTGAAGAGACCCACACACCCTGTCAGTCCACAACAACACGGCTTTTAGAAAACGGGTGTTTATTTCCCTGTTCACTTGCCCCCTTTTTTTTGTTCTTTTCTTCTCCTTAAACCAGTTCATTCACTCAACCAATCTATTTTGCGTTCCTTCATGAAATGAGAAAAGCCATCCCATGGATCCATAACAAAAGTTAACTTAATCAAAGAGGGAGAACCCGCCTCAGAGAAGATAGTGGGATCTTTCTCACCATGTCTTCTGCCCTGCAGCACAGAAGTTACTATACCCATTTCACACATGAAGAAACTGAGGACCAGAGAGGCGATAGGACTTGCTCACCGGTGAACCTTACATCTAGAAAGGGGAGAAATTCAAACCGTGACTGTTTTGGTTTGTTTGTTTGTTTTGCCTCTAGGATTATTGCTGGGACTCAGTGCCTGGACTATGAATACACTGCTCCTGGAGACCATTTTTCCCATTTTGCTGCCACTGTTGTTATTGTTGTTGTTGTTATTGCTGTTGAATTGTTGTTGGATTGGACAAAGAGAAATCAAGAGAGGAGATGAAGACAGAGAGGGGGAGAGAAGGACAGACACCTGCAGACCTGCTTCACCACCATGCATTATCACCTAACCCCCCAAAGACAGAATTTTAAGATGTAGAGTGACATATGCTTTAGACAGGTTCCCATCAATGGTCGGGGACATTAGAATGTAAAACAGCAGGAACTGAGTCAGGAGTCTCTTGCACTAATATAAAGACAAAACATGGTGGGGTTGTGGGGCCCTCTGCGGGGTACCATAGACACAAGTCATTCTGAAAGATCTCTCAGACTATAGGGTATCAGCTCACTCACAGCACAGCCCAATTCCAAGGAGAAATAAGAGAACCCAGTTTCCTGTAACCTTCCTTATCATTGATTTGTAGCTTTATTGTTACCAGACTTATCACTGGGGCTCAGTGCCTATGCGATGAATTCACAAGCCGTTTTTTCCCCTTTCTTTTTTGTACAGAGACAGAGAGAATTTGAGAGAATGGGGGAAATGGGGAGAAAGAGAGAGAGAAATACCAGCAGCCCTGCTTCACCCTTCATGAAGCTTCCTCCCTGCAAGTGGGAACGAGGGCCTTGAACCTGGGTCCTTGCATATGATAAAATGTTCATTGGGTATCTGTAGGCCATGGAATTGTTGCTTGCCCTCGTATGACACTTTTTGTCTCTTTTTTCTAAATGTTCTATAATGAACACATCTTTGTAGGAAGATTCATTATTTTTTTAATTATCTTTATTTATTTATCAGATAAAGACAACAAGAAATCAAGAGGGAAGGGGCAATTAATAGAGAGAGAGAGAGACAGAGAGACACCTGCAGCCCTGCTTCACCACTTGCAAAGCTTTCCCCGTGCAGGTGGGGACCGGAGGCTCGAACCTAGGACCTTGTGCAAGGTAATGTGTGCACTTAACCAGGTGCACCACCATCTGGCCCCCAGAAGATTCATTATTTAAACAAACAAACAAAAAAAAACTTCACAAAGGTTTTTAATAAAAACAGCAATTTGCTGTACTACCTGAGTGAAGAAATACTAGCTAGAGTTACAAATGGAAGAAGGAAAATGCTTGGTAGGCTTCAGCTTCACACCTCTAAGCAGCTTATTTTCCTCCTTTTGCTTTGAGAGATTTTTGCTGTGCCAGTGAAGATCGAGTGGAAACAAGGACGGTCTTGAGCTTGCAAAATAATGATCTTTCTGATTTTTTTAAAAAAAATTTAATATTTATTTATTCCCTTTTGTTGCTCTTGTCTTATTGTTGTTGTTATTGATGTCGTCGTTGTTGGATAGAACAGAGAGAAATGGAGAGAGGAGGGGAAGACAGAGAGGGGGAGAGAAAGACAGACACCTACAGACCTGCCTCACCGCCTGTGAAGCGACTCCCCTGCAGGTGGGGAGCCGGGGCCTCGAACCAGGATCCTTACATTGGTTCTTGCGCTTTGCGCCACCTGCGCTTAACCCTCTGCGCTACCGCCCAATCCCCATCATGGTCTTTCTTTATTGGTGTAGCTTCCAGCATGAATTGTTTCCCTGAGTTATATTTCAGTAAACGTCAAGTTGAAGTGAATTACCCAATAGTTAAAAATGACTGGGTTACTGATGATTTTTTTTTAAGAAATTAAAACATCTCATCAGAGAGAAATCCAAATGGCAATAATACCTTCACACTCCGACTAAACTATATAAAAGGAAATTGTGTGTGGGCCCTGGGTTGCCGTTAGTGACGGTCAGTGGGAACTACAGACTGGAGTATAAGAACTAAGTTTTCAGTACCATGCTCCAAAACACTGAGAAGGGCCTTCCTGATTTGAATTTCATTTACATTCATTAATGGATTTGCCTAAGAATAGCATCATTATTAAAGTCTTTGGTTTAAATTTAAAAAAAAAAAAAAAACATTAAGTGCACATGGTGCAAAGCGTTAAGGACCGGCATAAGGATCCTAGTTCCAGCCCCCGGCTCCCCACCTGCAGGGGAGTCGTTCCACAGGCGGTGAAGCAGGTCTGCAGGTGTCTGTCTTTCTCTCCCCCTCTCTGTGTTCCCCTCCTCTCTCCATTTCTCTCTGTCCTATCCAACAACAACAACATCAATAACAACAACAATGAAAAACAACAAGGGCAGCAAAAGGGAAAATAAATAAATATAATTAAAAAAAAAAAAAGTAATGCTATTAATGAAAAAAAAAGTTGAGGGCTGAGAGACAGCTATCCTGATAGACCTTGCACCGTACCATGTATGAGGCCTGGGGTTCAGACCCCAACACTACGTGGTAGCGCGGTGATACTGGGGTAAGATGGTGGTAATGGAATGGTGGAGATGATGGAGAGGTTCTCTGGTCTTGCCCTCTCTCTCTCTCTCTCTCTCTCTCTCTCTATTCCTTCCTTCTTTCTCTCTGTCTGAAATAGATAGAATGCAAGTAGCAATTGACCCAGGAACTGTGAAATCACACGTTAAAAAAAAAAAAAAAAAGCCAGGGACCAGGTGGTGGCACACCTGGTTGAGCACACATATTTATTAACAGTGCACAAGGACCGGAGTTCAAGCCCCCGGCCCCCACATGCAGGAGGAGAGCTTCACGAGTGGTGAAGCAGTGCTGCAGGTGTCTCTCTGTCTTTCTATCTCCCCCGTCCTCTCAATTTCTGGCTGTCTCTATCAAATAAGCAAATAAAGCTAATAAAAAAAATTTTTTTAAACAGAAAATAGGGGGCCAGGCAGTGGCACAGCAGGTTAAGCGCACATGGCATGAAGCACAAGCACCAGTGCAAGAATCCCGGTTCGAGTCCCCGGCTCCCCACCTGCAGGGGAGTCGCTTCACAGGTGGTGAAGCAGGTCTGCAGGTGTCTGTCTTTCTCTCCCCCTCTCTGTCTTCCCCTCCTCTCTCCATTTCTCTCTGTCCTATCCAACGACGACAACAATGGGGGGGAATGGCCTCCAGAAGCAGTGGATTCATAGTGTGGGCACTGAGCCCTATAGATAACCCTGGAAGGGGAAAAAACAACAGAAAATAAAATTTCTTATCTATCTTTACGGCTCATAAAGTATTCCAACATTTAATCCTTTTTTATTTTTGCCACCGGGATTATTGCTATAGCTCAGTGCCTGTCTTCTCCTCTGGCTGCTTCCTTCCTTCCTTCCTTCCTTTGACACAGAGAAATGGAGAGAGAAGGGGAACTAGAGAGGGAGAGAGACCTACAGAAGTGCTTCACCTTGTGCGTGGTGACGTGTAAACTCTACATGGTGTTGCCACCCAACATATAACCCTTACAACAACCCTACTGACGTCAATCCCGTTTTGGAGATGACAAAAGTGAGGCCGACTGTTGGTTGAAGTCACAGTTAGAAAGTGGCCAAACAGGATTCTGATCCGCTCTTCTGACTCTTAACAGCCAAGCCCCTTATAGTAACTGGTCTTACTTTGTTTCATTTTCAGTCATGGGAAACCAAGTAGGATTTGTGCCCCTTTCGATTGTCTTATAATACATTAGCACAGAGTTAGTGCTTGAAGGCCAGAAGTGTAAAATGAGTCTTAGAAGAACAAACATCAAGGTGTTGGCTGAGTTGGTGCCTTCCTTTTGCCTCTTCCAGTTCCTCCTCAGCGGCCAGTAGAACTTCTTGGTTTGTAGAAACCTGCTACTTTTTTCTCTTCCTCTTTGGCAGTCAGATCTCTTTGCAGAATTCCCTCTTAGAAGAACACTTACACTTAGGGCCCACCCAGATAATTGAGAGATCACCGTTCCATCTTGATACCCTCAACTCAGTTACATTTGTGACCACATAAGCCAACATCCAGAGGTTCTGGCGACTAGAAAGACCCTGGGTATTTAGGAAGGCCATTATTCAGTCTACCATAGGAATAGTTGCTTCATTTGTTGAGTGACTGAAATGTGAAAACCTCTAAACTGAAATATAGGCCATAGATCTTCTTAATGTTCCATTCTTAGCTTTTCACTTTGGAAGGCTTTGGAACTTTAATTTATTGGATAGGGACAGAGAGTAATGAAGAGGGAAGATAGAGAGGAAAAGGGGGGGGGGGTCAGCAGTGGCTCGCTGGGTTAAGCGCACACAGCACAAAGCGTAAGGATCAGGGTTCGTCAAACCCCCGGCTCCCCACCTGCAGGGGAGTCACTTCCCAGGCGGTGAAGCAGGTCTGCAGGTGTCTGTCTTTCTCTCCCCCTCTCTGTCTTCCCCTCCTCTCTCCATTTCTCTCTGTCCTATCCAGCAACGACGACATCAATCATAACTACAACAATAAAACAACAAGGGCAACAAAAGGGAATCAATAATAAATAAGTATTTTTAAAGCCTTAAAAAATAATAAATAAATAAATAAATAAAACTGGATTATTCTCAACCCTGAATAATATTCTGGACTCTTTCAAAGAGTGTATACAAGCACACTAATCCCTTCCCAGGGGTGAATTACAACAGTTTTTACCGTCTTATTTTCCAAATCTGTGCGGAACTATTAACTCCCTTCTCGCTCTCATATGATCACGATGGCAAACAGCAGCCAGCATAAAAACCTCGCACACTTTAAGCTAATGAAGAGCGCTGCTGCGCTGTGCGGGTGAAGCCACTTGCTGAAGTAAGATGGCAACACGCAGTCTAAATGGGAGCCCGGCTGTTCTGCCCTGTGGGGAGTCAGAGCCCCCCAAGACCCTCACTCACTTCTCTCCCTGCACCTCAATGTTCCACATCAGCCGTCACAGGACTTGACGTGGTGCTGATGACATCACACTGTCACTCAGAAGGTAAGGACATGATTGGTTCGTTCACTCTTCTTTCCTTGGGTTCTCTAGGAAGCAGACTGAGCCCACAGAGGACAAATACCAGAATGTTTGAGAATCTTCTGAACCATACTTGTGGAAGACTTGGTAGGGCAGGGAGCTGAGGGGTGGGGAAGGAATGGGCAGAGAGAGACGCCAAGCTGGCTTGCAGCTGACCTTCTGGGCAGGGCTACCTCTTCCAGGTTGTCCTGTTCTCAGGACGAGGGGCCTGCCTTTGTATCCCTGTAGTGCAGTCCCCTCGAATGAACAGGTAGCTAAAAGAAACCTTTTTTTCCCTTTGCCTCCAGAGTTATCGCTGGGGCTCAGTGCCAGCACTAGGAAACCACTGCTCCTGGTGATCATTTTTTACATTTCATTGGATAGGACAGAGAGAAATTGAGAGAGGAAGGCGAGATAGAGAGAGAGAAAGATAGACACCTGTGGGCAGGGGTAGATACCATAGTGGTTATGCAAAGAGACTCTCATGCCTGAGGCTCCGAAGTCCCAGGTTCAGTCCCCCATACCACCATAAGCCAGAGCTGAGCAGTGCTCTGGTGTAAAATAAATAAATAAATAAATAAATAGACACCTATAGACTTGCTTCATCACTTGTGAAGCCTCCCCCTGCAGGTGGGGAGCTGGGGGTTTGAACCTGGAACCTTGCGTGGGTCTTTGCATTTAGTACTGTATGTGCTTAATTGGGTATGCCACCACCCAGCTCCTTTTTTTTTCCAGAACACTGCTTCAGCTCTGATTTATGAAGGTGTAGGGAATTGAACCTGGGAGTTCAGAGCCTCAGGCCTGAGAGTCTCTTTGCATAACTATTATACTATCTACCCCCACCCTGAGAGATGCATTTGGGCATCAGTCCCAGCAAAAGAGAGATCTAGGCAATGCATCGCAGTGGGGTGCATCTGCCTAACACACAATAAATTTGTGGGTGGGGAGAGCAGCAGTGGAGGGTGAGCAAAGGCCGGGGCTGCCAGGTCATTGGGAGATGCGTGAGTGTAAGACCATCCATCATGGACTTCGCTCCCATGCAGTTGTGAGCCCGCTGGGGGGCAAGTCCACAGCTGGGCTAGCTTCGTGGGTGGGAGACACAATCCAGGAACCAAGCTCCTGGCGGTAGCAATACAAATCTTTATTCGTGTGGGAGCCCCAGAGTCGGGTGTGAGCTCAGCGGGTGAAGCCACGTGGCGCCACACCCACGTGGTGCCAAACCGCAATGGCCGCCTCCGCTCTGCACGCCAGCCCTTCTCCAGGTTGGAAACTGGGAGAGAAAAGAGAGTGAAACCAGGAACAGAAGTGGGCTTTATAGGGTAAAACCAGAAGGGGCAAGTCGGAACGGAGATGGCTGGGAAAGGGGGGTAGAGAAAAGAGAGGGCGGGAAGGTGGAAAGCTTCCGTAGCAACGGTTGCTAGGGTTTTAACTGGCGGGATTAATGTGCCCTGTGGGCAGGGCGGGTCTCGAGGTAGAAAGAAGATACATCAAAGGAATGGGTGGGGAATCTTTCAGGAAAAACAATGATTATGTAAATAGGCCATAGTGTTAGCAATGGAGGATGGAGCAGGGGGGCTTCCCGACAGCCCACAGGAGTGGGGACTATACAGTCAAGCCCACCACAGCCTCAGCAACTTTGTGCTTGGATGGGGAAGAGGCCCCTTGGAGAGGATCGGCAATTTCACCCAAATAGCAAGGATGTATCTGTGCTGATATTTGAGCCTGGTTCTGCCTTAACCGTACCTCTCACACGTACTCTGTGATGCCCCACTACTAACCTGGAGCGTGTAGTCCAGGGGAAGCCTGCAATCAGCCCGTCTGTGTGTGGCATCTAATTTCCCAGTGGGGACAGTTCTCCCTATAGGGTTAGCCCAAAACACACACAGTGCTCCCCTCAGAGCTGCGTGAGTCTGGGCAGGGAGGGCCCTGTGGACTGAGGAGGGTTATGTTATTATATTTCAGGACCTAGTGGGGATGCATTGGATCGACCTTCTCGTGGTGCATCCCATGAGTACCCATTCACTGGGGAAACTGATGATCCTTCCTAGCCGACTGAATCCACATGGATCCCAATCACTTTCAAAGCCAGCAACAAGCAGCTCCTGACAGCTTTCAACCTGATGCTGTTGACTGGCTATGGAAGAAGGGCAAATGCTAGAAGAAGAAGAAGGACCTAGTGCAACAGGCTGGCAATACACACAGGGGTCAAAAGCTTCTTATGGAGAAAAGGGAGACCTCAGTATGCAGACAAATTCTCATTTCTTTTTGAAACTGCTTTCTCTTTTTTTTTAAATATTTTTTATTATTTATTTTCCCACTCATTGCCCTTGTTGTTTTATTGTTGTAGTTATTGATGGCATCATTGTTGGATAGGACAGAGAGAAATGGAGAGAGGAGGGGAAGACAGAGTGGGGGAGAGAGAGACAGACACCTGCAGACCTGCTTCACCGCCTGTGAAGCGACTCCCCTGTAGGTGGGGAGCTGGGGGCTCGAACTGGGATCCTTTCGCCGATCCTTGTGCTTTGCACCACCTGTGCTTAACCTGCTGCGCCACCGCCCGACTCCCTTGAAAATGCTTTCTTTTATTTTAAAGATAATGAAGCCTAACAAAGGCTAGCAGAGCCTTAAAATTGTCAGGTAGAGAACATACCAGATACTTTATCGTCTCCCCACCCCCACCTTCTCCCCACACTCTGGCTCCCAGCCCGTCACCTCTAGCACCCCCTCCCCCTCTCCACAGCGCAGCCCCCACAGGCCTCCCCTCCAAAGCCTTGAATGCTTTTTCTTCAACTAGGGAAAATAGCCTCAGAATGGTCTTCTCCTCCCATTTTTCTAGCAATATATTCGCATGGTTGAAAGTCAAAGGGCTGCATAGTGTTGCGCAGCAAATAGTCTCATTCCTCTTTACTCCTGGTTCTGGTTACTTCGTTCCCCTCCATGAGAAGGCAGCCCGTTTCGTCACTTCCTTCCTTTTTTTTTTTTTTAGATTATCTTTACTTATTTATTGGGTAGAGACACAGCCAGATATCAAAAGGGAAAGAGGAGTGAGAGAGAGAGACCTGCTCTACCATTTTTTAAAATATTTACTTATTTATTCCCTTTTGTTGCCCTTGTTTTATTGTTGTAGTTGTTGTTGTTACTGATGTTGTTGTTGGATAGGACAGAGAGAAATGGAGAGAGGAGGGGAAGACAGGGACGGTAAGAGAAAGACAGACACCCGCAGACCTGCTTCACCGCTTGACTCCCCTGCAGGTGGGGGGCCGGGGGCTTGAACCAGGATCCTTTCCCCGGTCCTTGCGTTTCATGCCATGTGCACTTAACCCGCTGTGCTACCGCCGACTCCTGCTGCTTTACCATTTATGAAGCTTTCCCTCCTTCCCTCCCTCACAGATGGAGACCAGGGGCTTGGACCCGGGTCCTTAGGCATTGTAACATGTGCGCTCAACCAGGTGTGCCACCACCTGGCCCCATTCATCCTCTCTCTCTCGCTCCCCTCCCTCCCTTACTCCCTCACATCCTTCTTTCTTTTCTTCTGTCAGCATTATGGTATCCATTTTTTAAAATCTATCGACTTATTTTTGGGAGAATTCCAGAGCACTGCTCCAGTAAATGTAGTGGAGGGGATGGTGGACCCCAGGGCTTCACACATTCGCAAGGCCTGCACTCTGCTCACTGCACATCTATCTCCCCACCACTCTCAGGTTCCTGTGGATCCATCCAGAGACACCTGACACAAAAAGAAGGACACATGTGCGTGGGCTCTTACTTTATCTTTAAATATGCTTTAGATATATTTTATTTATTGGGTAGAGATAGAAAGACACTGAGATGGAAGGGATAGGTAGAGAGGGAGAGGCAGAGAAAAAGACACACCCGCAGCCCTGCTTCACCGCTCTCTCCTGAAGCCTTCCCCCTGCAGGTGGACACTTATAGGCTTGACCCTGGGCCCTTGCGCTCTGTAACTTGTACGCTCAGCCGAGTGCACCACCGCCTGGCCCTCTTGCTCCCTTTATCACTGCCATTTCTTTGCATAGCTGCTTGCAGAAAGGCTCATGAAGCAAACTGTCCTCTATATTGCTTTCTTGCTTATATTCATTTATCTATCCCCTTTTGTTGCCCTTGTTTTATTGTTAGAGTTATTACTGATATTATTATTGTTGGATAGGACAGGGAGAAATGGAGATAGGAGGGGAAGACAGACAGGGGGAGAGAAAGACAGATACCTGCAGACCTGCTTCATCGTCTGTGAAGCGACTCCCCTGCAGGTGGGGAGCCGGGGGCTCAAACCGGGACCCTAACGCCGGTCCTTGTGCTTTGAGCCACCTGCGCTCAACCCGCTGTGCTACCGCCTGACTCCCTATTGCTTTCTTTTAAAGATGAATCGATTTGGTAAGGATAGAGAGAAGAATTGAGAGACAGCTGCAGCACTACGTCACAACTAGTGAAGCTTCTCCCTGCAGCTGGAGCCAGAAGCTTGATTCTACAGTGCTTGCAAACTGAATGTACCATTTATATTTGATCTGCCATGTAGCTCTTTCAGTGATGAAGGAAAACACACCACCATATAGGAATGTCAGAAGCACACGTGCATACAAGTGCTTCTCAGCTCGAGGTGGGTTCACTACTAAAAGGATTTTATCACCAATGAGACTCTCCCTAAAATATATTAAATTAGAAAGTAAGTAACAGAACACGGCATGTAGTATTCTAGCTACTTGTGTGTAAGAAAGTAGAAGGGAAGAGGGGGGTCGGGCTGTAGTGCAGCAGGCTAAGTGCACATGGCGTGAAACTCAAGGACCGGTGTAAGGATCCCGGTTCGAGCCCCCGGCTCCCCACCTGCCGCGGAGTCGCTTCACAGGCGGTGAAGCAGGTCTGCAGGTGTCTGTCTTTCTTTCCCCCTCTCTGTCTTCCCCTCCTCTCTCCATTTCTTTCTGTCCTATCTAGCAACAACAACATCAATAACAATAATAATAATAACCACAACAATGATGAAACAAGGGCAACAAAAAAGGAAAATAAATAAATAGAAAGTAGAAGGGAAGGACGGAGGGAGGGAAAAAGGGAGGGAGGAGAAGGCAAAAAGAGATGTAAGCGGGAGTCGGGCAGTAGCGCAGCGGGTTAAGCGCACGTGGCACAAAGCACAAGGACCAGTGTAAGGATCCCGGTTCAAGTCCCCCGGCTCCCCACCTGCAGGGGAGTCGCTTCTCAGGCGGTGAGGCAGGTCTGCAGGTGTCTGTCTTTCTCTCCCCCTTCTCTGTCTTCCCCTCCTCTCTCCGTTTCTCTCTGTCCTAACAACGACAATAATAACTACAACAATAAAACAGGAAGGGCAACAAAAGGGAATAAATAAATAAATATTTTTTAAAAAAGAGATGTAAGCAATGATCTCAACTATATGCTAAAGACAAATATATAAAAACGAATATACAAATTTGTAATAACTGCAGGATAAAAAAAAAAGTAGCATTCTGAGTACTTCCAGGTTTGTTTTTCTTTTCTTGTTTTATTTTATTTGCTTCTTTTCACTTTTTTCTTTTCTGGTAAAGATTTTATTGATGCATGCAAGGTCTGTTTTAAGCTTGGTAGAGTTGTGTTTCTTCCAAGCACTGGCACCTCTTTTTATAATACTTCAGTCCTTCACTGGTGAATCCTTCCCCCAGGACTCCCTGTGTCACACCCCATCCAGCCCTGGGCACTCCCTGTCACCCTCGTGCCTTTATTTCCCCCCAAAAGACAACACAGGTCTAACTGTTCTTTAGTCTGTAGCTGCTCCTTAAGGGCAAAAGGCCCCTCCATGGGCAGCATCTATCTGTCCAGGTCTCTTTGTCCCCATCTCCATCCCTCTCCCTCTCCCTCTCCCTCTCCCTCTCCCTCTCCCTCTCCCTCCCCTCCCTCTCCCTCTCCCTCTCCCTCTCCCTCTCCCTCTCCCTCTCCCTCTCCCTCCCCTCTCCCTCTCCCTCTCCCTCTCCCTCTCCCTCTCCCTCTCCCTCTCCCCTCTCCCTCTCCCTCTCCCTCTCCCTCCCCTCTCCCTCTCCCTCTCCCTCTCCCTCTCCCTCTCCCTCTCCCTCTCCCTCCCCTCTCCCTCTCCCTCTCCCTCCCCTCTCCCTCTCCCTCTCCTCTCCCTCTCCCTCCCCTCTCCCTCTCCCTCTCCCTCTCCCTCTCCCTCTCCCTCTCCCTCTCCCTCCCCTCTCCCTCTCCCTCTCCCTCTCCCTCTCCCTCCCCTCTCCCTCTCCCTCTCCCTCTCCCTCTCCCTCTCCCTCTCCCTCTCATCTCCCTCTCCCTCTCCCTCTCCCTCTCAATCTCCCTCTCCCTCTCCCTCTCCCTCCCCTCTCCCTCTCCCTCTCCCTCTCCCTCTCCCTCTCAATCTCCCTCTCCCTCTCAATCTCCCTCTCCCTCTCCCTCCCCTCTCCCTCCCCTCTCCCTCTCCCTCTCCCTCTCCCTCCCCTCTCCCTCTCCCTCCCCTCTCCCTCTCCCTCTCCCTCTCCCTCCCCTCTCCCTCTCCCTCTCCCTCTCCCTCCCCTCTCTCCCTCTCCCTCCCCTCTCCCTCTCCCTCTCCCTCTCCCTCCCCTCTCCCTCTCCCTCCCCTCTCCCTCTCCCTCT